>NC_056732.1:1254017584-1254196241 GCF_019279795.1 Protopterus annectens | reverse complement strand
AAATCACCCAGACACTCACTATGCTGTGGAACAACATCCCAGTACATGTGAGACAGAGCACCTGGCTGGCCTTGTTTTAGTATTTTGACAAGGATGTCTGAATTGCTTTATTCAACTAACCTTGTAAATGAATATTTACTTTACCACATTTTTAATCTTTACATTCCATTGATATATTTTACATTAGTCATAATCATAGTGTTTATCTCTATATATTAGGGTTCATTTATATTACTAGGTGTCTCTACTTCTATTAATATATTGGCACAATCCCTAGAACATATATATGTAACGTATACACTCAGACACTTGGAAAACATTATGTTGGGTCTTCTTTCATATTAATACATATAGTATTATTTACACGGAAGAATGTACATGTTGAAGCAATGTCTGATTTACTCACTGTGTGCAATCTGTAACCCGAGTAGACTTTTTAGCTTGTTCGCCTTTAAGGCATTTAATTAATACTTAGCACATCTTATTTACTGCCCAATTAAGGGTTTTAAATGTAGTAAATTGAACTGCATTGTATGTATTCTGAAGAAGTCTGCTTATGAAGCAGACAAAAAGCGCTGCAATAAACTATGGTGACTGCATTTAATTCCTGGTGGGCTCTGAGTGGTCACCGGCCGTTTCTACAGTACCTCATTTTTGCTTTGGACTTTCTCATCTGGGTCTCTGTGTTATTTGTATGGGGAATGTCAAGTGTAGTCCCTATGTGTATTACCTGTGTAATGCCAGTGTAATTCCACCGGGTTTGCAGTTAGGGGCGCATTCTTGTTCATACGCTTGTCCATCCATGTGAATTGCCTACTGGACACTGGTATAGGGCTGTACACATTTCACGCCTGCATTTAGCATTCTCCGGTGGATGCTTTGCATTATTAGTAGGGAGTAAGGCAGGTACTACGCCCACATCCTCCCACGGGCGGACAACGGATTATCTGCCAGACAACACAGAGCCCCATTTCTGCATACCCAAAATCCCATGGCTGCAACCCTCGACAGTACCCATTACACATCCTTCATGCGCATGGACTGGGATGTGGATGCACATGTATGGACACGTTGATCTGGGTATTTCTGTTCATATGTCCTGCATTTCATGGACTCTTGTCAGCAACCTTAAACACGCTGGTGGTGCATATGTCTAACTGTGCTGTAGTCACGGCTATATCATCGTCTGTTGTTCAGACACGGCTGGAGTGGGTTCTGTGAGAATGTATTTTTGGGTCCTTCAATGGACACCAATGTGCATATGTCAAGTTAGATGTTGCTGGACTGTGTCCAACTGGCCAGTGCTTTTCACTGCTGCTGTATGTTCCCCAATCGCGGATGTCTGTTTGACTACCCATTCTACGTGGTGCTACGTAACCAGGTGATTTAGTACTGTGAACAAATGTTATACATCCAAAGATGCTGGTTAGCAACTGCTTCAAATAAACCTCAGACATCCCAATAGGACATATCCGTCACTGTATTTTCAACATAACACCACCGGAACATGTGGATCACCTATGTATTCATTTAACCATGTTGTCTTCATAGGTGGGAACGCCATAGTTTACATATCCTACTTGACGCTGTGGGTGTGCCATTAGTATGTGTTCCACAGGTCGCACATCTGTTCTGCTGTATGGTAGCCAGTGCTCCTCATTTTGTTGCTGGCAGATTGAGTGCTGTGTACGCCGGTGTTGGCACGGCGGTCCAACTTTGTATGTGGAATGTCAACTGTAGTCCCTATGTATATTTCCTGTGTTATGCCTTACCGCTGCTGTGTAATTTCCGGTTTGCAGTTGTGGGTGCCATCTTGGCCGTACACTTGTCCATCCATGAGAATTGCCTACTGGACACTAGTATAGGGCTGTACACATTTCACACCTGCATTTAGCATTCTCCGTGGATGGTTTGCATTATTAGTGGAGAGTAAGGCAGGTGCTACGACACATCCTCCCACGGGCGGGACAAAGGATTACCTGTGAAACAACACCGAGCCCAGTTTCTACATACCCAGGATCCCTTGACTGCAACAGTCGACAGTACCCATTACACATCCTTCATGTGTGCGGGACTGTGATGTGGACGCACTTCTATGGACCCGGTACCTGGGTATTTCTGTGCATATGTGCTGCATTTCATGGACAGCTATCATCAACATTAAACACGCTTGTGGTGCATATGTGTGGCTGTGACGTGGTCACGACAATGAGTTCATGTAGGTGATGATGGAAGCGGGCACGCATTCCTTGAATAAATTTTTGGGTCCTACAATGGACACCACTGTGCATATGTAAAGTGTAGAGCTTGTCGGACTGTGTCCTTGTGGCCAGTGGGTTTGACTGATGCTGTGTGTTCAACAATCGTGGATGTCTGCTTGACTACCCATACTGTGTAGTGCTACAGGAACCATGTTTTCCGAGACCAGAACCCAATGGTGTACATCCAATGTTGCAGGTTAACAACCGCTTTAATTAATCCCCAGAGGTCACGGTTGGGAGGTATCGCCACTTTATTGTCGGAACAACACCTCCAGACTAGGTAAATCACGGGAACTTTAGCCTGGTCTTACCGGCCATTTGCAATTGTAATTAGCAGACACGTGTCAATACATGTATGATAATACATATTGTCATGCCGAAGGTAATCTATGTTATTTGGACAATGGCTTCTGCTATTGGCATCCGTTGCTGTGAGTGTTGCCGGTCACCATACACATTGCTTGCTCAGAGACAGACTTCCCAATTCTGCACACTACTGTGGTCTCCTTTAAGGACCCTGAGCCAGTGGTCGACAGTACTGCAGCCACTGCATCACTCACATATGCCGTCTACCAGTACCTACAGGACTGCATGAACCAGGCATTCCCTTACCCAACTGTGGTTCATTGTACCAATGCCAAGCATCCAGTGTGGTGTACCCCAGCCATACACAGGCTGTACAACAAGAGGAGGTGGCTACTACAAGGCGGAGCAGACACCTTGTGAGGTATGACACCCTTGGTCATCATATGTGTAGAGCTACATGCTGTCATGACATGGTCCAGGGCATATTCCACAGATATACCTACATGGACCTGGCTGACAATCATACCACCTTCATTTGCTATGCTCGACACCTGGGAGGTCACTCCCACATATGCTCTGACTGGGTTCACGAAGATGTGGAGTTTACTCAACATACACACATTGCCAAAATATGGGCTGACAAGTTCGGTGAGGACATCTCCACACCCTCCCCCCCACATGAGGAGATGTCTGTACCAGCGGTTTGTGGTCCCCAAATGTTCTGTGACACACGGGTGGGACATGCTCTCCAGGGTAGTGGACATAGCATCCATGAGACCAGCTGGTGACCCGACTGTGTACTCCACTATCTCATTGAGGAATTAGACCCACAGTTAGGACAGCTATTTCTTTGTAGCCTCACCTCAGGTAACGCACTCCAGGTTGTGTCGCACGGCAACTGTAGTCCCACGTCACAGGGCCAATGCCTCCACTGACCCTGGTTATTACTGTCCCATTACCATGAGGAGACCTATCTGCAAAGACATGGGGAGGGATCATACTGCGGCTCGTAGATGAAGGCATAGGGGACATGCATACTTTGCATCCAACACGGTTTGGCTTGTTCAGGGGCGGTTCATGCCTTTAAAGCATGGTTGACATTTTCGGGACAGTCACCGAGGCCATTGATGGGGGTCTTGCAGTCCATACAGCCTACCTCGACCTGGCAAAGGCCTTCAACACATTACCCCCCTCAGGTATCGTTGATAAACCCATTGGCTGGGATGTGAACACGTACATCACAGGATGTGTTGTAAACTGTCTATGTGACACAACCCACGCGGTCATAGTTGCTGGCAGCATACTACTGCCTGTCGCAAGCGGTGTCCCATGGGGCCCTTCCCTGGGTCCACTCCTCTCATACATCTACATTTCCACAGTACAGGCACACACAGGGGTGTTATGGGCAACATTGTTTGTAGATGACTGTGAAACAGGTGCCATAGTGGGACGGACATCTGACACAGATATCCTTCAAAGGGGCCTCCCAGATATGCATATCTGCTGTCAGGGACATGTCCCACAGCTAAATGCTAAGTAATGCAACATCATACCTGTCGAGGAGTACTAGGTCACCCCTGTCCAGCATATAGGTGGCTGTCCACTGAGCGCAGGGGTGATTACCAGGGATCAGGGGACAGAGTTTGTCGGTCACCATTCGCTCAACACACACGCTGCTATCGTGGTTCGTGGGACTTCTACATTGCCCACCTGTTTGTGCAGGGATTCACATCTACATCAGGGTAGGTCATTGTCTCCTTGTACCCATTACGTGTTACACCTATGATTTACTACATTGCCCCATTCAAAGGGTATCTGACCCAACACCTACAGCAGCTGGGAAGGCCTCATAGGTTAATTGTCATACAGATGCAGGGTGACATGGATTTGTGTAATGCTGCCCCACTTGTAGGACCCCTGCCCCATTCAGTCACATACCTGTTGTTTAGTGTTGACCTGTGCCTGACATACGAGGCCATGTCAACCCATATGTCATGTCTATGCTTCACCTACTGTATCTGCATCCCTCAGAACCACAAGGGAAGGTGACATGAACCTTGTCACGGTCATTAATGGGATGTGTTGGAGTGACACATATGTCACCCGGACACTCACAATGCTGTGGATCTACATCGCAGTACATGTGAGACAGAGATCCTTCCTAGCCTTGTTCGGGCGTATGTTGTCCATTGGATGGGGAATTGCAGATATAGGCCGGGATTACATCATTATCACTGCTTGACAGAGGTACAGCAATATCATAAGTATTTTATCTCCGGCACACAAGGTTGGCAAAGTAATCCTAACTATGGTGTAGGGTTATGGCTGAACCTGGGTCGATGGCCTACCCTGTACCTATGGACAATGAACCTATATTCATAGTTTGTCCCATTTACACTTGTCTATCCCCTATCCTCTTTCTCAAGTGTATATTTCTGTGGCACATGATTGTCCTCTGTATTACTTGCAGGTATGCTGTCTACAGTGCACATACGTCACAGTTGATGACAGTGTATCTGTGTCCCTAACACTGTGATACTGAGGACTACCACATATCCTTCACAACATTACATGCATATGTCCATTCTATTCTTCTTTGGCCTATGGGGGGGTGTTAAGGCAACAATTACACAAGTCCCTGTTTGTGCATGCTTCATGTTGGTGTTTGACCAGCCTCCGTTGCAGTCGTGTGTTGGACGGTAGTGTTTCTGTGTGTTTGGCATGTGTTTTTATTGCCGGTACATCTGTGGGAGGTGTGGTTGGCACATGTTCCTCTTTGCAGGGACACCCATCCTGGGGTTTGTGTCATGCATCTGCACTTGGCACGTGCCATATGTCCTGTACTATTCCCACAGTCGTATGCCTTCATGCACTACTACTGCGTGTTACTGGCTGTTTGTATGTGGTACACATGGTGATTGTGGTGGTTGGCTTGACCTATTCCCATGCTAGAACATACACATCTGTCAATTACGTTGTTTAAATCAAACTGTAACACTCATTTGTCTTTTCAAAATGACAGTCAATAACACAGGAAGCTCAGATTAACAACGTTTTACTACTGTGCACCAGGAGGCAAATAACTATGCAGTACATGTTTAGAGTTTTGTCTTACTCTATACAAGTAACAGCTGTATGAGTATTGTGTTAACAATCATCTTTTGCACACCTTAATGATGTGGTCAGTCACAGGGCATTTACATCACTATAGTCCACAATATTGTATTCCTACAACAGTGCTAAGGTAATGCTTATTAAATGTTTTCCCATGAGGATAGCACAGCCTTGCAAGCCACATAGTCAATTAGAATGTCCTTCGGTAAATTCTGCTCTGTCAAGGTTCCAAGACTGTTCAGATCCGGTCGTCACTTCATTTCCTACTAGGTTCCTTTGTCTCTCTGGTGAGCAGCTGTACCCTGTCTTAGATAGAGCTCACAAGGCCATCCTCCTCAGTGGAAGGATGACAGATATACCTGTACATACATTTATTATTCTCTAACCCAGCAGATGACTAATGCTGAATGACATACACCTGCTGCACTGGTTACTGCCAGGGTCAGGGTTCAATCACACTGCAGCTAAACTACAGGCAATTACATGCATGATAAGCTCTACTGCCATATTGTAAAATAGAATAATATGCATTATACACTATTTGCTTCTAAACTAGCACGTCATATATATGTTTAAATATATATTTTGCTAACATTCTCTCTCCTTTGATTGCTTCTATTCTATCCAGAAACATATACAACATTATTTCATTCCCTAGCCTCTTCCTCTCTGGAACGTTTAACTAGGCAAGTCATTTGTTGTACATTTCAGAAAGGATTTCCTTTTGTATTAACAAATACCACTACAGGTCTTGATACATAGTCTCAGTTACAGATACGTCGACAGAGTCCCTGACTAATACTTACATGCAAAGTATCCCGCAACAGACACATGCTCCCAATATGAGCAGAACAACACAAATGGCAATCAAGATATTCAGTATGACTGAACCCCATCAACCAAATGGTTTGTGGAAATGGTTCGTCAGTGGGTTTGGGCCTGGTTCCGCCATGGATGACACCTGCTGTATTACCTCTAGGTGGGCGTTGATATTGTTCTTATTATGTGGTACTTAGACACAGCGGTCTTCTTTGATAAGCGCCAAGACGCAATTCTCGCCGCCAGGGTGCAGTCGTGTGCTATTACATTTTGTGACACAACAGTTCTCATTGCATCCAGTTCATCAGTCACAAGTTCAAGAGCGAAAAGTCACATTGCTCATTCCTCCGACAGGTTTTGACAACTTCCTCTGTTCCTGATTGATTACACTACTCCACAAGCTGGGAGTGTTCCAGCCCAGGATATAACGCTGTCACTCAAGTCCATATGAGTCAATATTCCTTTATCTCTTGCAGAAGAATGGATTTTCAGAACAGCTTCCATTTCACCCACTGGATTAGTAGGTTTCTCGACTGTGTTCCCAGTTCTTCGAGCTATATGTCTTATAGTTCGCTTGCACTCCAGAGGCAATTGTGCAGTATGTCATGTGACTGGAGCCAGATAACCCAAAAACAACTGCCGGACCAATTCTCAGGTAACCATTGATATGCTTTTTCCCACAAACAAAATAACAATATTCTACTTTACTACTGATGCGGGTTAACTCTGCATGTAACATTTTCCTGTCTATAACAGAGGACTGTTTATACAATTCAGGATGCTTCTGCACATCTTTCCACGTTGTTCTCATGAAGCTTCAATACAAATCATGAATGGTGCTACAACTAGTACTGTGATCTTTGGCTGTTATATGACATTTGTAAGACACAGTTATGTTACAAATACTCCCACCAACTTGAACTGTATCATGTTTATGAAAACAAACAATTCCTTTTTGTGTAACAGGTAAGTACAGTGCCACTTTGTCCTGTGATCTCACAGAACCTGTATCAAAGTGTAGATATTCACAAGTCTCAATCTATCCCCAAGGGGACAACATACATCGGAAGTCCTCCATATGATGTAGGTATGGCAGTACAAACACAGCAATTTAAAATGTTCATAGTCTGTACATGCACACGCCATGCCTAGGTATGTGTTGAAGTTTGGATGCCACTCTGTGGCCAGTTCATCACGTATCACTATTTGTATGTGTGTAGTTATATGCAGGTAAGGTCCCAGCAAATGTAAAGTTAACACAAACATGGTTAATAGGTGTATGATCAGTAGGACAGTAAA
Organism: Protopterus annectens; assembly: GCF_019279795.1. Lineage (NCBI taxonomy): Eukaryota > Metazoa > Chordata > Ceratodontiformes > Protopteridae > Protopterus > Protopterus annectens. Next base: position 1,254,188,442 of record NC_056732.1, on the reverse strand, counting down.
CCAAATGTCTTTGGGGTTGCTTTGTATTGTTATACAGTCTGGCCCGGGTGATTCAGTCTCTATGGTATATCAGCTACAAGATGTAAATCAGACTTGATATCCTTTACCGGTTTGAAAAATGTGAGGTGAACCCAGGACGACCTCTCCGCAAACTTTACTGCAGTAGGCGTTGCCAACAGTACCTGGTACAGACCTTCACACGTTGGACTCGGAAATTATCTTATTTGGATAACAGTGAAATACACACAGGATACTGGAGTCAGCTATGCGTCCGGCTTCGCTTGCTCTTTATCTGTAAAAGACTTTAACTGCAAAACAGTGTTATTGGTTAACAATCCTCTCATGTCACCTGCTAATGAGCCATCGACCTCCAGCTCTGCAGGCATGACAGCTTTCCACTCTGGCACATGATATGCCATTCCAAATACTACTTCGAAGGGGGTCAAACACTTTACATTAGGAACTGTTGTCATGCTCAGCAATGCTAGAGGTAGACAGCAAATGCAACTCGTCTGGGTGTCACCCACCAACCTCCTCAACTTATTTCTCGGGATCCCATTGTACCACGCCACCAGTCATGCTGACTGTGGGTTGTACATGCAATTTATATTCATGGAAATACCAAATAATCCCCCAGGTTGCTGAATTGTCTGGTTCACAAAATGTGTTCTATTGTCACTGTAGCTTCTTTACAGTATGCCAGATCTAGGGATACTTTATTTTACTGGGACCTTTGCCACTGCTGCTGCATCCGGATTCCTGGTTGGGAATGCTTCTACCCATTTTGATAATATATCTATAATCACTAAACAGTATTTCTTCCCTTCACATTTATTCAGCTGTATAAACTCCATACAAATAGTACGGAATGGTTATAGTGGTGTAGGTAAACCCACTCACTTCGGTTTAAATGCTCCCTGTGCATGATGTCTACTGCAAATATGACACGCTGCTCATGATGTTTGTATGTGGTTCCTAATTCCGTATGTTAGGGATATTCTGTTAACCAACTGTACCATCCCCCCTGTTGAGACATGGCTCTACCCATGGCTCAACAAAGCCGCATATCTGAATACATTAGACGTTAATATTGGCTTTCTCACTGTGGATATGTACAGTCCGTCTTCAAGGATTGCTCCTCGTCATACCCACGTCTGCTTTTCTGCTTTCGTAGTTGATGTTTGCATTGTTTGTAACATTTCTACATCTAGAATGTCTGAGGATTGTCATTCCTCATTCAAAAGACACTTTCCAACTGTGAGGCTGCTTGTTTTGCAGCTGCATCAGCTCGTGCCTTACCTTTCCTACTGTTATCCTGTTGCTTTGTATGAGCTGCACATTTACAATTAGCTACTTTAGTGGGTAACTGAATGGAATCTAATGCATTCAAGATCAATTGCGCATGATTAATCGGTTTACCGTGGATGTTATCATTCCCCTATTCTTCCACTGCTGCTCATAAACATGCACTGTACAGACAACATACTGACTATCGGTATAAATGTCCACACATCAGTTTTTCGCTAGAGTACAAGCACGTGTTAAAGCTATCGATTCTGCTGCTTGAGCAGACACGTTATGCTGCAGGGGTTGGGCTTCTACAATCTCATTATCAATAACTACTGCATAACCTACTTGATTCTTTCCTGTAGGACTCTTTCTACATGATCCGCACACATAAACTGTCACCTCTGCATCATCTAAGAGTATATCAGTGATATCCTGTCTGTGTGGAGTTATTTCCTCCATTTCATATAGGCAACTGTGTGGTGTGCCATACACAGGTGTCGGACGTGACGTTGATAGGTTTAATGTTGTACAACGTTCAATCACCATATGAGGTTGACTCAGGGGTATGGTCAAACAGGACAGATGTCTAGCACGGGTCAGGAATGCTATTTTCTCTTGCAGCAGAATGATCGCAACTGCATGAGACACTCTCACAGTGAGAGGGTGGGATAATAACATTAAGGCCGAGGCCTGTACTGCCATGGGTGCTGCAACAACTGCCTGTACACAATGTGGCACTGACCATGCCACAGTGTCCAACTGCGATTAGTAAGCTATGGGGCGTTGCTTACTTCCATGCTGTTGCATCAAGACTGACGTCATATATCCCTGCTTACAATCTACAGTCTGACAACATCTGTTATGATTATTCGAGACCTAATACAGATGTTGAAGCTATCAATCGTTTTAGTCTGCAGAAAGCTGTTTCTGTTACTGGAATCCAGTGTAGTATATGTTGTGCTGCCATAGGTGTATTAAAGATTAAAGCCGACAATAGAGCAGATTCCAAAGCATTGTTTGGTAACCAGCTTTGACAAATGTTAGTCGGCCCAGGAAGGACATCATTCCCTTCTTGGTAGTTGGCTTGGGTGCTTGTGAAATTGCTGCCTTCCTATCGTCATGTAATGTTCTACCCTCCTTGGATACCACATATCCCAGGTACTTGACCTGTATTCTCTGTAGTTGCAATTTATGCTTGCTTAATTTATGCCCCTGTTCTGCTGAATATTTCAATAATGCTATTGTATCTTCCCTACATTGCTGCTGGGTAGGGGCCGCAAGCAGAATATCATCCACATAAAGTAGAACTTGACTGGCCCCGGGTGGAGTAAACACCGGAATGTTGCTAGCCTTCTCCTGTGCGAATATCGTTGTACTTTCACAGTATCCCTGTGATAGCCGGGTATGGCTGTATCTGTTACCCTGAATGTAAATGCAAAACAATACGGACTATCTGGATGTATAGGTATTGAAAAGGAAGCATAGCTTATATGTACCACGGTAAGATACTTCTGTGGCGGGTTCATAGCATTCAATATAGTGTGTGGGTCTGGCACCATCGGTACCCTAGGTATTATTACATGATTTACAGCTTGTAAATACTGTACCATCCGCCATTCCCCCTTTGCTTTTCTATCAGAAGATACAGGGGTATTGCATGGTGAATAGTGATTACTTTGTAGATGGGGAATTCCCTCTGTGACTTTACAGATATCTTCTGGTGTCCACGGTCTATACACTAAGGGAGTTGGGTCCTGGCCTTCCTGTCCTGCATGAGGGTTCGGTACTTCAATTAATTGACAGATATCCTCACTCTGTTCTAGTGACTGTCTTCTTACTTGAGTGTCCCTAGGTATGTTACGAGTTTGGGATGTGGTTTCAATAGCTTCTCTTACATTTGGTCATTGTGATACCTCTGTTGCCACAGGATAACGTGGGGGGGACTAGCCTGCCCTCCCGCTTCATATCCTGGATGTGGTATCGGAGGTGGTAGGGGGGGGGGGGGGCTGTCGCTACTACTGTATTATTATCTTCTTTGTGTACGTATGATGCTTTCGCATTTCTAGTGTTCTGTTCCCTTCGGTTCACTACCTCAATCCACCTATGTGCTTGACGGATACCCAATTGTCGCTGTTTTTTCGCCTGCACATCTTAGGGTTGCCACCTTTTCAAATGCACAAAGTGGGACATTAGTGTTAGGAACGTGTAATTTGGCAGGGCAAAACATACCCATGGCCAGTACAAAGGACAGCAATTCACTTTCTGCCAGGAGAGCAACCTATTCTTGTAGCATTTGAGTTGCTTATTCTGTTTATTATGATATTTTGGTGTTTCAGAAACAAAATTACTGTTTTATGCTACCATTTAAGAAGATATCTGAGAAATCTTTGTCCTAAGATATCAGGACATTTGCCATTTGTTCAGTTTGTTTGCAGGACACAACTGGCCAAAGAGGGACTGTCCCTCACAAAGTGGGACAGGTGGTTACCCTAGAACATCTGCATCACATTTTCAGTGATTCCAATGTTTCAGTAATGATATTTTGTCTAATATACCATCAATGTCATATTTATTACCCCATTTTGCAGAATATCTCACATTATGTGCTCTCTGCAATTGCATATACTTCACGTCACCCGTCAAACGCGGATCACATGATCTGTTTGTGCACTAATCTCCCATATCCTCTACACGACTGTTACGTAACCCTTCTCTCGTACTACGTGGTATCTCCTTCCCTGTATCCACTGTAGTGTCTACAATGACTATTTACTCTACTCTGTGTTCCCCTGATCTATGTCCAGATTTAAAACTACTTGGATTGGTCTTCGACCTGCTATCACAACTGTTAACAGAAACACAATATAGTCTGGTCCCTGATCTACAATAGAGACAAAGAGGCAAACCCTCCTTACCTGAGCCTCCTGTTTATGACTGCACGTTTTCTTCTTGGGATCCAGTTTTCCGCTTTTCAGCCACAGATCAGACAGTGGACAGCCTCTTTACACACAACAATTCAGTTGGAGGTCTTTTCACTCAAGAAGAACCATTTAGGCAAATTCTCCTGCGCAGATGTCTAACCACCCATGCACTCTGACCTGTAGCTTACCAAGGGAATTCCGGCTAAGAAGGACCACTATGTCAAATAAGTTGTTAAAACCAGACTGTAGAAATCAGTAGGCTTTTCTAAGTGACAGTCAATAACACAGGAAGCTCAGGTTCACAACATTTTAGTAGTGTACACAGGCAGGCAAAATAATATACAGTCCAAGTATGAGAGTTTTGTCTGACTCTATACAGTAAGCAATTTCTTTATATAGTGTTTACAATCAGCTTTTGCCCACCTTACTGACGTGGTCGGTCACAGGGCATTTCCATCACTATGGTCCGCAATATTCTATACATACGTGGGTGCTGAGGTAATGCTTTTAAAATGTTTTCCCATGAGAATAACACAGCCTTGCAAGGCACCTGGTCAATTACAGTGTCCTTCTGTGATTGTAGCTGTTTCAAGGACCCTGGACTGTTCCGATACAATAGTCAGTTCATTTCTTAATACGTTCCTTTGTCTCTCTGGTAAGGAGTTGTACTCTATCTTCGATAGAGCTCACAAGGCCATCCTCCTCAGGGGAAGGGGAGATGTTATGCATGTACATACATTTATTTTTCTGTAACACAGCAGATAATTAATGCTGAGAGACATAAGCCTGCTGTACTGGTTACTGCCAGGGTCAGAGTTTGATCACACTGCAGCTAAGCTTCACCAATTACATGCATGATCATTTCTACTGCCATATTGTACGGTACAATTCAATGCATTATATAGTATTTTGCTTCTAAACTGGCACTTCATATGTGTTTCTATATATATTTTTCTAACAACATCCATCCGGCCATATGCATGTTGTTCCGTTCTTTACCTTGACCATGTGTATTTGGCCGTCCAGCAATGCTACTCTCCACATGTGATGTCCCACCTTCCCCTTCTGTTAGGACGTCCTGTTTGGTAGGCACATGTTCCGCTATATGTGTTTGACTTCTCTGCATAGCTAATCATCGATGCGGTGGTTCAACAACCCGACTTGTCCACATGTGTACAGTTATGTGCACCGTGGCGTGTGCAAACCTATATGGTTTGGACGGGTACATACCACATGCGGGATGTACACATTCTGCAGACACATTCACATGCAGCCATTTCCATATCTGTACCTGAGGTGGGTTGGTGACATGTGGGGTACATATTTGCCACGTGGCACTGCCTAACACAATACTTCTTACCACATTTCAGGTATGCCCATTGTGTGTAGGTGTGTAGCTGCACAAGGATGCTAGCTGGTTTGTGTGCACAGGCGTACATGGGTGGGACTTACATGCTACAATGGGGCTATTGTGTATTACATCTGCATGCATGGGTTCTGCTTCTGGATATTACACTTAGACATACGCCGTCCTGTGTATGTGACAAACACGTTGCTGGGTGTGGGACATGTTGCTATGCACATGTTTGCCTGTGTTTAGGGTATCTTGGTTCCTTCCTGTTGTTATGTCGACACAGCTACCCGGCTGTGTACTCTCACTACTGCTTGTGACCATTATGGTTGACACCTTTTCCAATGCCCATAGTGGGACATCTTTTGTGGAAACATCGGATTTTGCAGGACAACACATACCCGCAGCAAGTGGAGTTGACAGAACTTCACTTGTTTGCCATAATATACGCTTATTCTGTTAGCATTTGGGTTCCTTATTCAGTTTCTTATGCCATGTATGTGTTTCATATACAAAATATATGTTTTATGCTACTATTACAGGTATATTGCGGGAATATTTTTGGCAGGGAATCTCAGGTCATTTGCCAGTTTTTCGATTTTTGCCAGGACACAACTGTCCAATGAGGGACTGTCCATAGCAAAGTGGGACAGCAGGTAACCCTGGTGACCATGCCCATGTCGCTACTGGGGTTGCCACCTTTTCCAGTGGCCAAGGTGGGACATTTTCGGGACTCACATCAGATTTTACAGGCCGACACATACCCACGGTCACTATATAGCCTAGAACTTCACTTGTTTGCCTAAATAAAAGCTTATTGTTGTAGCAGTTTGGTTGCTTATTCTGTTTCTTGTGACATTTAGGTATTTCAGTTACGGAAATAACCATTTCATGCAACCATTACATTAAATACGGGATATCATTATGTCCTACAATCTTAGCACATTTGCCGTTTTTAATATTTTTTATCGGGACACAACTGCCCATAGAGGGACTGCCCCTCGCAAAGTGGGACAGGTGGTAACCTTAGTCGCTACTCCTATGTCGGTGCGGCGCGCTGACATGCTGCGGTACACCTTCTCTGGGTATGCCCACTGACGGTGTATTGCGGGACAAACACGGTGTTACACGTATCCTTTGTTCCTTGGACGGGTACATTTAGGGCTTCGTGGGTTGTATTTGCTTCTCCGTTTTGTTGGGACGGGTACTATGTTGCATACTCTACGTGCGTTTCATTCTGCACGGGCCCTGGCTGCTGCCATTACTATTATGGGCGGACCGTGGCAGTCAGCACATTAGATTGCTCATCGCCTGCCGGCTTAGCCACGCCTCCGGACGCATCCTACTTGGGCTCGCTCATGTACACTACGCACGTGTCTGTGGTTGCGGCGCGCTCTCATTACTATGCATATGGCGCTACTACGCTGACTATTCACTGCACCGCCGGCGCAGGCCTTACACCGGCCTTGCGTCGAGCTTCATGAATCCCGGGGTTTGCCTTTTTTTGACCACAACTCAGCTTCACCCTTTGTTTTTCTCAAACTACTTTGTCAAAGGTAGGGCACTGCTCAGTTCTCCTACCCTAGCCTCATTTTCCACCCTCCCACTACCACTAAGCTTGAAGCAACCCAACTCCAGCCATGCCACCTCTACAGCCAATTAGTGCATACAACCCATAATTATCCCCAGCCACACTCCTTCCACAAAATACAAGCTGACCCAATTTCCTACCTCCTGGATCTTTCTCAAACCCACATTAATTTTATTTCACCTTATCATACCAACACTCACTTTCAGTTTTTGTCTAAACTACAACCTTTACCAAACACCCCCTTACCTCCCTCACTCATTGATACCTTCCCTCTTTGGTTTTGAATAACATTACACTATCAACCTACCACCAGCAAACTATCTTTCTTTCTCAACCATACTCTAATACACAATATTTGCACCTCCTACCTCCCTTCACACATAACTCACTACATCAACTGTTACGCACCTTCCAAACATCTATTACCCAGAAACCTCTAACTCTTATCCACTCTCCAGCATACCCTCTCACTCTTTATACCATACAACATGATATACCTGCATGTTTCTGCTCTTACATATTGAAGCTTAAAGTACTGCCAAGTCTACCGCAGACAGTCCTACATTAATCTAGTAGACTGTTATGGTAATTTAAGGTTAATTAAGTCTTAATGGAAACATACTGTATCACCCATTGTGGCGACAGTGCCACCCCACACCCCAAACCTCCTAATATACTACCCCCAAAGATGCACTAACTCAAAAGAAAAATGTACTGTCTTTTTCCTCTGAATTGGCTAAATCTTGGAGTTACTATATAAATAAACAGTGGGAATACAGACGCACTTCACTCCACACCAAGCCATGCAGGGACCCCCTGAAAAAATATATTTCTATATATATGCCTGGTGTTAGCCGTACAAGATGGCTGGACACTCTGCTCAATATTCCAGGCATCATTAAGCATGATTTTGATCACAACAACATAGCCCAGTTATTTACCATTTTTACGTTAAATAATGAATGCATACTTAAAACACTTAGTCCAAAGTCCTGATTAATATCAAGTTTGCAGAAAACATAAATATTTAGTATAATACACATTCTCTGTTGGCATGACTGATCATACTAAGGGATAAAAAAAAATGAGACAAGCTTACTTTTTTATACCAATGCACTCTATTAATTGAAGTTGCAAATTACAGACTACTTTTTCTGTGAATCTGAAAAAAATAATCAGATTCATAGAAAAAAATAATTCAGTTTTGAAGGTTATAGAAGCATCAGACTGAGGTATACACTCAGTGACAATTTAAGCATTTAAAACTGAACTTGTGCCTGCTGTTATATAAGAAGGACAATTAGGAAATTAACTCACAAAGGGTCATGTTCTGCTCCTTAAACAGCCAATAACCTGACTCAAGTTGCTCAGTACAATAATTTGTAGTGACAGATTCTTATTTATAGAGTTCTGAATGTATTTTGCAAAATTAAAATTATTGCCATTCAGACACCAATTAATACCTAAAAATGAGTAGTTTTACCATGTTCAGTATAACATTTTATTTACGAAGCATATGTATTTTATCCATAAATTTTTGAACTCTTTCAGGATCAACATTATTGCCCCAATAGCCTCCTTTCTTGAAGTGTGAACCAATGATCATGGCACTTGCATCCACATACTGCTCCACGTTTTCAAGGGTCACACCAGATCCGATCAAAACTGGAATTTTCACAGCCTGTGCAGTCTCTACACAAAAACAGGAAAAGCAAAAATTCAGGATGGTAATTCAGCAGATGTAAACAGAAATTTAACGTCAGTCAATATGCATTGTGATTGTTACTTCTGTTTGCTGAAAGATCGATTACATTTGCCACACAAGTCTTTCAAATTCTGATAACTTCTAAACCAGGCAAACTATATACAGTCATATATACTGTAAAGCTGCAAATTTAAAAACAAAAATGGTCTCACCCCATCTGCGACAGCAGTAGTACTACTACTGTCCTATAATTTGATTTTTTGGGGGTAAATACCTACATGAAAAAAAAGTCCAATTTTAAAAAATGAAAATGCGTAGAGCATCCAATCCTAATTTTGGGCGCACGTGTGTTTAGACAGGATGGCGTGCATTTGTCAAGATCATGGAAGAACATTTTTGCATCAGATACTTTGATACACTTCTGACGATTGTTAATGGTAGGAGCATTAATAATAAATTTTTTTTATTTGAAAAGTTACTACAGTTCCACAAGATTGATATTCTTATTGCTTGTGAAACATGATTAACGAACAATGACTGGAAACCAGTAATGTCAAGGTTTAAATGTTTTACTGTAACAGACATTCTAACAAAAATCAGGTGGAGGTGTCATGATAAGGATTAAAGATTGTTATGAGACATGTGATTACTTCCTGTTCAATGATAACACCAATATTATAGATTATGTATCTGTGACAATAAACACAACCCTGGAACATATAACAATTATTGGAGCATATAGACCACCACAGTGAAGTGCTGATGACCTAAAGGAATTCATACATTTCTTGCATGAAACACAGAAGGGAAGAATAATAGTGGCTGGTGGACATAAATTTACTTAAAACAGACTGGAATAATACTGACTCAACATTAGTAAAAAAAATATTTACAGCATATGTTCAGGAACAACAGTTGCTTCAGATGGTAAAAAAGTCAACAAGATAATAGAATATACTAGACATTGTCTGTGTTCTTAAAGGAATAACTATTACTTCATGTCAAGTTTTACCACTGTTGATGTGCATCATGGAGGTTATAAATATTCATTTGTTGCTCGATAATTCTGACAAACTGAAATCTAAATCAATACACAGATGATTAATAACAGATTATATGGAAGCAAAGCAGTCACTAATTTGGAGTGGAGTTCAGATGAAAAAACTGCAGAAAGAATGTGGAAAGCTTTGTAAGACAATTGTTTGAATGCAAAAAAAATGAAAAAATAATTAACATCAGGATCTAGGCACACAACTTCAGATGGATATATTTCCATAATAACAAAATACTTGACTAAGGTGAGAGACAAAAATATAAAAAAATGGAAAACAGATCAAGCTACGAATTTGTAAACTGAAATAACAAGCTGGACAGAAAAATTACACATAGTACGAGACAAGATCAAGAAAAAAATTAAATAAAATTTATATAAAGATATTGAGCATAATAGTAAACCATTTTATAGATATATAACTTGCGGCAGGAGTAAAGATGTACAAATTGATAAACTATATGTGGATTTTAAAATGTATTTTCAGACAAAAGAGATTATAGATATGTTTACAAATCTTAGGCAAAACAGTTTGGCTCCACCAAGGGGGTGATAAAAATTGTCCTAGTGATATCCAGGTAACCTAAGATACTGAAATCAAGTTAGATTATACTGAAAAAAAAACTATTCAAATTGGATCCAAATTAAGCACAGGAAGGAGACGAAATTAGTAATAATAACCTGAGAACACTTCTGCATGAACTTACAAACAGTAGCATCATATTTACTTACTACGTTATATAAACATGGTGAGATTCCTCAAGATTGGAGACATGCACTTGTTAAAATGTGTCTTTAAGGGAAAGGGAGTCATACAGACCCATAAGTTTACTTTTCTGCTGTGGAGAAATAATGGAGAGGGTTATATTGGATAAATTGTTGTCAGAATTTGAAAAGATGGGACTTGAAAACCATATATCAGTAAGCATATGTTGAAACTAGATCTATCACCACCTGTAACATGATGTTCTTTTAACAATATAATAACAGCTGTGAATGAACAATTGTGCTGTGATGTAATTTATACAGATTTAGCTTCTATATTTGATAGGGTAATACATAAAATACTGACCAATAAATTAGAACAATTATGTACTGATGTACTCTTGATACGATGAATAGCTGCATGAATTACATATAGGATATAACAAATATACAGCAACTGGAAAAGTAAAATTCACGGTTATATTCAGGGTGTCCCACGGGGCTCTATATATCTTTACTGTTTAGTCTGTATCTTTCAGATCCCTCTTTTTCATCTGAGGTGTTCTACAGTCTGTATGCAGATGACTTGAAAATGAGTAAACTGATCGTATGTATTACAGTTAGGACATGCCTGTAAAAGAACCATTTGGTCACAGGAGAATAATATGCTGATAAATACATCAGAAACATTGACACAATTTGTCACACCAAACTTCTACTTCAAAAGCCCTCATTAACATTCTCACCAACACTCTCCACACAGCCACACAACAGGCCTCCCTAATACAGTACACAGATGGTGCCACACCCATTTGCACATCTGACAACGTGGCACACCTCCAAAAAATTACTGAGGAAACTTTAACAGCAACTTCTCATAGCAAATTATTAGAGATGACAGTGAATGATAATATTAAATTTGACCTGAATATATAAAACTGCATCAGAAAAACTTATCAAATACAAGGGATGCTTTATACAGCCAAAAAATTTCTAGCAGACATGACTACAGCTACACTTGACACTACTTTATCTCTTTCCCCACACTTCTTTATGGTGCTCCCATCATTACTAACCTTCAGGCGTCACAAAAATCAAAAGTTGAACAATATAACAAAGTTGCTAAATTTGCAGTAAATACCCCTTTCTGAACCACTACTCTATAACGCTAAATAGCCTAAGTTAGATAGAACTACCCTGTCAACTGACATACACATAGCTTCTTACCACCTATGAAAATTATCCAGAATCCATCTGCTTGTCCAGCACTAAACAACACTCTGTACAACTATGTTCCTAGTTGGTCATTATGACCCACTGACCAAATCACCTGTCTGTCCACAAACCTATCAAATCTGCTGGGCATTGTCTATACCCATACCATGTTGCTAAGGCCTGGAGTTCCTTATCTTTATCCATCAGATCAGTACCCTCCTTCTCATCCTTCAAAACCATTCTGAATCCCTTCCTAGCTGAACTTTAGCTCTGTTCTTTCTCAACACCAGGGTAAACTATATCCCTACATGTGAACAGATACCTAATCATGCCTTACATCTCCTTACTCTCTCTTCTTCACTTGCTTCCTTACTTCTATCAATTTCTCTCCCCTGGCTTTCTCTCTAAATATACTATAAACCTGCTATTCTCTCATTATGTATTGAAATCTCTACTTGTGCTACACTAACTTACCTTTAATTTCTCTATAAACTGGCTAAAATTTCTCTAGCTATTAAATCATTGTCATATAACATATATCTAATCTTAGCCAATGCTTTCATATTATACCTTACTTGGCATAATCGTTTAAACTGCAATTGTTTTTTGTGTTAATTTTTAAAGACTATAAAATTATTGTTTTCAAAATGTTTCATAATACTTTGAAGCTTTTCTGCCCGGGCCTCCACTGAAAATAGGCTCCTACCCATTTGGAATTTCCTAGTAATCAAATGTCAATCAACCAATTAATCAATAAATAAATAAAAACAAAGCATATGAGATTTTGAGAGACATAAACTGAAATATGAATATTTAGCACAGCACACAGTGATTGAAACTGTAGTTTCATTTAAAGATCAGGGTAAATGGGTACATCGAGCTTTCAGTTATTCTAATCATATCAACTGATTGGTTAATGATAGTTATAGAACCACAGATTATATAAAAATATTTAGGAAATCAGAAATGATGATGATATTGTTTGTTAGTTACATTAGACCCAAACTTAAGTATGGAATAACAATATGGAACTCTTATAAGAAAACAAGCATGAGTAAACTGGAAAAAGTACAGTGGAAATATACCAAGGGCATTCATGGATGTCAAAATTTTAGTTATTATGAAAGACTAAAATATTTAAACTTGTGTGGTGACTCATATAGATATTTAATAGTGAATCTTATTTGGGTACATAAGGCATTTACTGGGAATGTTTGGGGTTATCAAAAAGTAGTAGGCTCCAGGTAATCTGGTTGTGCTGACTAATGTCGCCAAAATGGGCATGGGTATTTGCCAGTGATAAGTTGGTTGAGGACCTGGCCTACTTCGAGCAAAACCAGAGTCCTATGCTAATGGTGGGAGGGGTGTACGCACCCCTATTGGCCAGTGTGTGCCCTCCATAAAGCCCAGCAGCCCTGGGTCAATAGGTTACTGGCAGTCTGGTGTCCAGCTGCCCAGCTTAGGTTACCTGGGTTAGCTCTGTTGAGCAAAAGCTGGATATAAAAGCAATCAATTTGTCTAACATTTACTAAGAATTGCCACACTCAATGTAGGTTCAGTGACAGGACATGGCTTTGAAGTGGACAACATGATGGTAAACAGAAAACTGGACATACTATGTAACCTGGAGATGGAAGGTGGAAGAGCAGAGCAGAAAAAACAATTGGCTTGGGACATGGCTTTGAAGTGGACAACATGATGGTAAACAGAAAGCTGGACATCCTATGTAACCTGGAGATGTAAGGTGGAGGAGCAGAGCAGAAAAGCCAATTAGCTTGGGATCAGGCTAGAAATGGCATGAGAATTGTGATGATGGAGTGGTTTCAGAAGACAGTGAGGGATGTCATCAGAAGTAGTGACAGGCGCCTGGCACTCAGACTCCAGTGTAATATCAGAGCATTATTCATAATCTCAGCCTATGCCCTACAGCAGGCTTGAGATAGTGAGGAAAAGAGTACATTCGGACACGTGCGGCAGTTGCAGGAACTACTAGATAAAGCAGGACAACAGGATTTGGTGTTGACAATCAGTGACCTGAATGCACATATTAGGACAACAAGAATAGGATATGAAGACTGCCTGGGATCACATGGATGGGGCAGCAGAAGTAAAGGAGGAACCAATCTAGCTCTTCCTGGCAAATGGCTTGAAGGTTGCCAACACATGGTTCAGAAAGACAGACAGACACAAGATTGCATACAAATGTGGCCAATATGCAACTCTGGTAGACTTCCTCACAGTAAGGAAAGGGTGAGAGGGTAGAATTAGTGATTGCAAAGTCATCCTTGGAGAAACAGTTGGCCCACAGCATAAACCACTGGTTGCCACAATTACCTGCAAACAGTGGTCACAGACGCAAGGCCAACAGAGACCAGGCTGAACACCTGGAAGTTTACTGGAGAGAAAGCACAACAGTTCAAGGAACTACTCTGGACTCTAGCATCTCAAGAAAAAGAGGAAATATATGGAGTTGAAGAATGGCAGTGCCTCCAAACAACATATGTAAGGGCTACAGAACAGACATGTGTCCAAGCCACATATGAAAATAAGGTCCATAAGGAAAGATGATGGTGGAATACAGAAGTCCAGAAAATCATCAAAAAAATAAATAAATAAATGCAGGAAAAAATGGGAGATAGAAAAGACAGACCAAGCTAGGAAGGAATACTGGTTGGCTAAAAACAGGCTGAGAGAGGAGTTGCAACAGCAAAGAACAGGGCATCAGAGGCACTCTACCAGCTTCTAGAAAGTGACTTAGCAGATGACAATTAAACTCTATCAAGCTGCAGACAAAGATAAAAAGATAAAGAAGATAGACAGACACCCTTCATAAGGTCCTGCTTGTCGCTCGTCTGGTTAGGATTAAACAAACAAACATTTGTTTGTTCAGTTCATGCAGCTTTATTACACACAAACACATCAGAAATGAGGCTCTGTAACTTAAACTTAAATAAACTTATAAACAGACAGACTACCACACTCATACATGTTAACACTCTGGCTGTTCTCTCAAAATGGCACTGCTGCACGTGGTCAGTATTTATATGCATGTGCTACATCTGAAAATGCTTCTTAAAGGTACATATACATGCTCTGATCTACATCCTCCATCTTTGAGAAATAGTCCATATATGAAATGACAGTATTCAATGACATGCAATTTACAGAAATAATCTCTTGACATGCAATTATACAAAATCAGATGAAAATAAAACAATCATGTCCAGGTTACTCTGGATTTTACACTAGATCTAGAAATACGACCTGACTGTGTAACATAAAAGTCAGAATTGGATCTAGCAACGGGGACTGTCTTCAAGGAATGTTCAACTTTGGGGACATCTGGGACATCATCAGGAACAGAAATAGATACTGAGACATGTTCTTTGGTATGAACATTGTCAGGGTTGCTCTGAGATCTACAGTCTGTATCACAGGTACAATGCTGCGATATCATTTCTGATACAGGAAGAAAATGTCTGCTGTTTCTCCTGTACTCTATACCCTCAGATTCCATGAAGAAGGATCTCAACTGAATACATATACCTCTCACTTGACCAATTCGATCAAAGCCTTTTGCCACTTGCATCCTCACTGTCTCTCATTCTTTTAACGGAACAAGAAATCTGCTCATTTTATCATAGATGGACTTCTGAGAAGAATGTTTCTTAAAAGGTCGGGCTTTGATTGCTCTGTTGTTTTTAGCATTAGGCACAAACAAACGAACTAATAGGTAAGGTTGTTCTGGTTTGCCTAGATAGAAGTCTCTGAGCAAGAGAGCCAAGTTTGTTGTCACGGGGTATATTTCTGAGATTAAGTAAATTAAAGAAGATATCGGCATTGTCATGCTTTGTCATCTCCAGTAATTGCTTTGCACTCTGTACTGCACATTCAGCAAGGTCGTTTGACTATGGATATTCAGGACTGCTAGTAACATGGATAAAGTCCCACTCTTTAGCAAATCTCTGAAACAACTGACTGGTAAACCGAGAAACATTGTCAGAAATAACTGTGTGGACTAACACGGACGGAGAAATGACGTTTCATCTTAGTAACAGCAGCACTGGAAGTTAAGTTAGGTAGCAAATTGTTCTCAAACCAATTTGAATAAGAGTCTACCAACAATAATTAATGTTGTCTGTTCCACTCAAATATGTCAGTTGCTACTGTTGACCAAGGTAGTTCAGGAATCTGGCTTAGCTGAAGTGGCTCTTTTTGCAAATGCGACTTAGTACAGTTGCACACTGAACAAGAAGAAAGCACTTTATCAATGTCTTTCTTCTAGAGAAGGCCAAAATACTAGTCTTCTCCCCCTTCTTCTGATAGAATCAGAACCTGGGTAGCCAGAATGTAAAATCTCAATGTAGTCATCCTGTAAGGAAGTAGGAACAACAACTTTTGGACCTTTGAAAATGATACCATCTTCCATCAGCATCTCATCTCTGTATGAAAAATAAGGTTGCACTTCTGGCAGTACACAGGATTGCTTTGATGGCCATCCTACATTGATGAAGTGGTTGAGCTTTTGCAAATTGGATCAGTCTTTGTATGATCTCTCAGCTCATCAAGTCTTGTGGTAGAAAATGTACTCACTTTCATGACATCAAAGTCAACAGTCTCTGCATCAAGCTGTTCCATGGTATTTCTGGGCGATCTAGATAAGGTATCAGCCAGATAAAGAAGTTTACCCCTTGTACAGACCATTTTGAAATTGTACTTTTGCAATTTGAGGATCATTATTTGTAGTCTTGCTGGAGTGGAATGCACAGGCTTCTTTGAAATAGTTCCTTCTCAATTTGAGCATATTGCATCTCAGTCTTGGTACGACTTCTAGATGCATAGGCAACAGGTCTGTCCTCTTGAAGAATAACTGCACCAAGACCGAACTTCGAAGCATCACAGGAAAGAACTACTGGTTTGTGGACATCATAGTATCTCAATGTAGACATGTTAGCAATTTGCTGTTTGAGGTTATCAAATGCTCTCTGGTGTTGTTCTAACCATGACCATGCAACATTTTTGCGTGTCAGCTCTCCTAAAAAGTGCTGATAACTCACTAAATTCAGGGATAAATTTGCCCAAATAGTTAACCATACCAAGAAAATGCTGTACAGCTTGGACACTGTCGGGAGCTGGCATCTCAAGAATAGCTGCTTGCTTGGAAGGATCTGGTTGTAAGCCTGTACTAGTAAATAAATGACCTAAATAAGTAACTTCTGGAAGTCTGAATTTGCACTCCAGAGGACTGAGTTTTAAATTTACTTCCACACGCTCTGTCCAGAACATTCCTGAGGTTTCTGTTATGCTCTGCTTCACCATTACCTCCAACCAGTAAATCATCTCATCAACTATTATTGCACATGGGTAGCCTGAAAAAATTTGCTCCCTTGTACATTGAAAGACTTCACTGGCAGAATTTATTCCAAAAGACAACCTGAGGAATCTGTAGCTACCAAATGGGGTGCTGAATGTAGTCAGTAGTGAAGATTTGCGATCAAGCATCACTTGCCAAAATGAACTCTTTGCATCTAAACAGAAAAAACAGTGGCATTTGGCATAAGGGTGGCAATCTCCTTGATGGTACACATAGGATGATGAGGTCTTTTTAATGCCTTGTTCAAGTCTCCTGGGTCAATGCATATTCTGGTCTCATCTGAATTTCTATTATGAGCAGCTACCATGGAAGACACCCTCTCAGTTGGTTCTGTGACTAGACAAATCACACCTTGCTGCACCATTTTGTCCTGCATAGCTATTGGAAGTCTCCTTGCTGGTCTGACCACTGGATGGAGCTCTGGGTCAACTTTCATGGAGTACCAAACTGGAAGTTTGCCTAGCTTGTAGTCGAAGACATCAGCATACTCTGAGAAAATAGCATCGCTGAAGCTATGTGCTTACATGATGTACTTGTCTGAGACCTAATAATGTCTGTCTTCTGACTACATAAAATTGCAAGCTGTAACTGTTGCCAGCCGAATAGCATGAAAGCACTACTGAGCCTTTGGTTTGATTCTCTTTACCTCCATAAGCAACAAGCTTCACACAACTGGCCAAATTAAGTTGCTCACCAACACTCACTTTAGCAAATGTTTCTGCTGACATTACATTACACTTTGAACCAGTGACTATTTTGAGCTCTGTGGGATTGTCATTGATCAGGACAGTAGAAAATACTTCATTCTTTGCCAATAAATCTACTGCTTTTCACTGACCACAGATACACCATCTACATAGAAAGCAGGGTAGCAGCTCTCTGTATATGATTAACTTTCTTTTTTGAGTGACCTTTCTCAATAACTGAATGAGGCTTGCATGATTTACAAAATTTTTGAAAATGGTTTAATTTTTTACACTTGTGGCATTCCTGACCAAATGCTAAGCACTTCTCTCTTTTAGACTCATGATTGGCACCACAATTACGACGGTTAACAACAAGACTTGACTTAGGTTTTACTGACTCACTCATACACTGTACTGAGCATGCCCTTTTTACTGAGCTAGTCTTGGAACTTGCTACAAAGTTACGGGTTTTCCTTGCCACACCCACAGAATTTGCAGCTGCCATATGCTTAGACCTGTTTTTGCTTGCCACGTGTCGCATGCTGTTTACATTTGCTCTAGAGGCTGTTGAAATCATGCTCTCACCACTTCTAAGCATACGTGTGTGCCTTTCTGTGAGCTCACGGATTTGACAAATCTCTATGGCTTTGCTTAATGTTAAATCACTGTCAAAAAGCAAAATCTTTCTCACTGCAGCACTATTAACACCACACACAAGCTTGTCCTTTATTAACTCATCTTTCAAAACTTCAAAGGTGCCAATATGAGCAAGTAGCTGCACCATAAGCCCAATACTTGAAACAAAATGCTCACAAAGAGTATGTTACTCCAATCTCTTTATTGTTAAGCACTTTCTTCCCCAGTATACACCTCAGGGACTTCCTCAGAACAAGAAACAGAACTCATCTTTCAAGTCACCAAATTTGCACATTTCAGCTTTATTTCTCAGGTCAGTGATACAAGCTGCAAAAGTTTCACCTGGCTTTTGGTCTCTTGTATAAAATAAGTGCCTCTCTAATGTAACATTTGTCTGAGGGTTGCACATTTCTCTAAATTTACATTTCAAGCACTGAGGGGCCGCCCATGATTCAGCCGGTACCACAATATGATGGTTTTCCCCCTGTCATGCATATACTGCTGGTGCATACACAAATGTACGCTCTCTTTCAGTAGCTTCTGACCCAGCAAAGTTAAGGAAAATGAATGCCCTTGTACATGCAAATTTGTCAGAAAAAGCTGCTTGTATGAAAATATTGTGTTTCTGCTCGAATACTCTCCAATTCTCTGCTATATTATGATCAAACACAATGCCTCTGCCACATCAACACACAGTAGTGAAGGTGCTTGAAATACTTCGAAATGACTGTACATTGTGAATAAACTGTACATGGCAGAAGTACCTTTCAAAATGGCTGTACTTTGTGAAATAACCCTGTACAGTGTAAGAAACACTTTGAAATGGCGGCACTCTGAAAATAAATGCACACAGCACAAGAAACATTTCAGAATGGCTGTATTCTGACTGCACTTTGCAATATAACTATACTTTCCACACAGAAAATTATTTGAAATAATTGTATTGTAATAAAGCACACACTCTGCAAACATTTTGCACACTCTTGAGATACTTCAAACAACCAGTTATGCTTTGAATGGCTTCAGTCAATGCAAGATAGTAGTTTGTGCCCAAACATGGTCTTTTTACTTAAAAAACATGCAGTCGCCTTGCTCTTAAGCTTAATTTGCCCTTTTATTGTACTCGCTATGCCCTTTTAATCTCTTATCATGCCCTTTATACTTTTCTTGTGTCTGTTTTACTTTAAACATGCTCGTTATACAAACCAAAGGTAATTCTGAGCACCATATGAATATCTCTGCTAATTTTATCAAATATCGTGGTTTCAAACATTTCATTCAATTAATACTGCAGTTTGTGCCTTTCATTTGCTTAATAGTACGTTTTTGTGCTACTCGGTTGATTAATAATGCATTTTGTGCCTTATAAATGCACCATTTCATTTTCTTTGCCAACTAAATCATTTGTGCAGTTTTCTTTACCTTTAGCTCATTTCTGGACCATTTTTGTTTGTTTGAGCTCTCTCTCTCTCACACAATCTGCTTAATCTGACTTCAAATTCAACTCTGCACCTCATGGCTTGAAGAAGTTGTTCTTCTGATCCCAGTTCGGACACCATGTGGCTCGTCTGGTCGGGATAAAACAGACGAACTTACATGAGTTCAGTTCAAGCAGCTTTATTACACACAAACACATAAGAAATGAGGCTTTGCAACTTTAAAAACTTAAACTTATAAACAGACTGACTACTACACTCGTACCTAACACTCTGGCTGTTCTCCCAAAATGGCACTGTTGCCAGCACGTGCTCTGTATTTATATGCACGTGCTACATCTGAAAATGTTTCTTAAAGGTAGATACACACACTCTGATCTACACTGCTCACCAGTCTACAGGACAAAGGCAGATGGAAAGAGCACTTCCATCAGCTTCTGAATTAAGAGAACCCCACAAAAGCTGTACTGTCCCAGACACAGCCTACAGTGAGAGAAAAGGAGGAGCCCACCTTAGAAGTCATAAGAACAGTACTAAGGAAAATGAAGTCAGGGAAAGCAGCAGGCTCAGATGAGGTCACAGCAGATATGATCAAGATGTTGGGAGAGACAGGGGGAAAAATGGCTCCTGAGGGTACTCATAGCAGTACAGAGAGAAAGATGTATCCCATACAATTTGAGAATAAGCATGCTAGTGCCAGTGTTCAAGAACAAAGGGACATTCACAACTGTGGGCAGTATAGAAGCATCAAACTCCTATCACACTAGATTACAGTTCTGGACAGCGTGACTGATAAACGAAAATTCAGAGTAGTAGAAAGTAAGATTGGAAATAAGCAGTTTGGACTCAGATCAGGATGGAGCACAAATGATCTGATGTTTGCAGTAGTACAGACACTTGAGAAGAAGCTATACATGAGGAAAGAGTCCAACTGGGCATTCCTAGATATGGATAAAGCATATGACAAGTTTCCAAGAAAGCTGATTTAGGCAGTCCTGTGGTGGTTCAGAGTCCCAGAAACATTTGTAGAATTAGTGCATGCTATGTACAAGGACCCAATGACTCGAGTGGGTGTGCATCAGGGTTCAGCTCTGAGCCCACTGTTGTTCATACTGGTGATGGACTACATTAGCAAACAAGTTAGAGGGGACAGGTCAACAAAGATGGTGCATGCAGATGATGAGCAAGAACTTCAGCAAGGAGCAGGGGAATGAAATGCAAAACTGAAAGCACATGGGAAGAAATTGAGTACAGATAAGGCAGTTGTAATGACAGCAAATGGTGGAAATAAAAAGAAGCTGAAAATTGAGATAGAAGGGAAACAGTGGAACAGGTTAAGAACTTTAAATACCTGAGAAGGGTGGTTGAGGAGAAGGGAAGTTTGAATGAAGAGGTCACAGCTAGAATGAGAGGGGCTGCAGCCAAATGGCACAGAGTGTCATGGATAGTGTATGACAGAAGAATTCCAAAGAAGTTGAAAAGTAATGGGCAAGAACCCAGTACTATTGTATGGTACAGAAAACTGGACAGTAAAGGCAGAGCAGTTGAAGAAGCTAGAGGTGACGAAGATGAAGTGCTTGAGACAGGTGGTAGGATACGCACTGTGGAACAGGTGAAGAAATGAGAATGTAAGATCAGACGCCAAAGTAGCTCCAATTACAGAAAAGATTAAAGAAAACAGATTACAGTGGTTCAGGCACATGTGCAGGAAAGCAGAAGACAATCTGTTGAAGAAGTTTGAGACAAACAGGAAGAAAGCAGGAGGAAACAAGGGCATCTAGCAAATAGGTGAATGAATTGTGTGAAAGAAGACCTGCAGCAGTCAGGCATGAGTATTGAAGTAGGTAGGACAGTGGCACTGAATATGGAGAGTTAGTAACAAGTGACACAACACCCTGACCCCATGTAGAAAATGGGAAAAAGCGGGATGATGATGATCAAAAAGTACTGGAGAAACATCAGACAACTTATGTAGAAGATTCTGTGGGATAACTGGATCTCTGAGAGAGTAGCTGATGCATGGAATAGACTTCCAAATTACAATAAAGCAAGTAATGGAATAGACTTCCAAATTACATTAAAGCAAGTAATAGTATATTTTTAAGAACGGCCTGGAAACTTATTATGGGAACAACTGTTTTGTTATATTGGCAGGCTAGAAGGGCATAATTGCCCGTACTTGATATATGTGTATGTATAACTTGGCTGTCATCTCCAAAATTTCTTTCCCTGGTCCCTCTACCCCCCCCCCCCCATAAAAGCATTTTTACAAAAAAATATAACTAACCCAGGACCACAAAACATAAAATAAATAATTATGACACTGACAAATGTTGACTTTCATAAATAAAATAAAATATTTTTTTTTTTTGTCAGAGGCAATTCCTTCTACAAATGTCAAGTGGGAGGTTGCAGCCTTTCTACACTTCTGCCTCTGTATTCTAACTCTAAGAATATCTATCATTGGAAACAAGAGAAACATTACATTACCTTCAAAGGTATGTGGTTTTTGGAAAACTGAAGTCACAACATGTGACTCTCATGGATTTAACCACATCAGTTCATCCAGTGGTCTCAACCATCCACAACGTGACACAAATATTTATTCCAAGGATTTACTCTTTTTTTTTTCTCTATTTATTTTGTATAATTGGCAAAGTTGTGGCTGTAAATACATTTATGCCCAACTTACTTCCCCAATTTGTCTTTTCTTATTCTTTCTCTCCATGTTTCTCCAGAACATGGATCAGCAGAATGGATTGACGTTCTTGTATCTTTGCTGGAGCAGTAGCACTAGATGATAAAAAGCCTGTGTTGAGTAGACAATATGGAGCAGTTTTAGGCCAAGAGGTAATACCAATGGGCAACAACTATCAGTGAAGCACTGGAAGAGAAAGTTGCATCATCTGAGAGAGTAGCTAATGTTTAGCAATGGCAGCCACTGATCCACTGCACTCATCCACATACATCTGGCAATCATCCTAATCCTAAAGGGGAACTGAAAGTGCTAATAAGAGTAGGAGGACATTGAGGATTAAGATAAACAGGGGCTGGGTGCAACAGTGATGAAAACAGATGCACAGCATCCAAGGGAAACCAGCTTGCAGTCTAAATATCCCAAGCTGAGGGGTATAAGGGAAAGAGGGGATCAAGTGAATTAGTGGAGGGAACTATGACACCACATGAAAAGGGTGGTGAGACTAGGATGTCAGAAGTCATGGAAATGGTGTGAACTTCCATCAACAGTGGTATGCCGAGGTCTTCCATTATGCTGGGTGAGTTTGACCCTGTTCCCAAGATACATTATGGGGAGTTTGCTCTATTCTTCAGTGGCTGGAAACAGTGGCAGATGAATTATCAAGAATCATTTGCAATGGGTTCTTGCTTTTCTGAGTGGACCAGAATTCAGCAAATGTGGTGCCATGCACACTAGTGGGTCATGAATGGCCTCCAAATTGTTTCTTATAAGTACCCCAGTTCAGTCATCAGTGTTGCAAAACTGTCACTGGAGTAGGAAGGGCTAAATACTCCTGCTGTGGTAGTCCACAAAGTTCAATGGATTTCTAATTCAATAGCTACTGCTGCAGTGGTAAGTACTCTTCAGGTAATGGATAACTTAATATCACTTTTAAACTCTATGCCTGTTCATTTACAAGAAATGTATTCTAATAGACAGGAAACAGAAAGCAAGTGGATGCATTTGGTTTGCTGAAGAATCTGAGGGATGCCACAAGTAAAGATAAGAACACAAGGGGTGATGCTGAATAATGGTGGTGTACAGCCTTATGTTTGGCATGGGAAAACTGGCAGATGAGTCATGCCATTTTGTCAGATTTATTAACCTATACAAACTCAGTAAAGAACACAGCAGGGAGATGCAGTAAACATTTTGAGTCAGAATTAACCTTAAATTATGCCTGTTTACTAAGTCATTACAATGTAAGTTTTAGAAGCATACTTAATGGTATCAGAAATGAAAGACTTTCAAAATGCCAAGTTTACTCTTTGAGCTGTTGGAAGTTCCAAAGAGTATAGAAGCATTTTTTCTACTATGAGCTATTCTACAGCATCACTGCCATTATAAATATCATTAAAGTGAGTCATCACTAAGCTTAAAGTTACTGACGTTTGCATTAATATTCTCAATGTAAAACTGTTATAATGCTTTTCACAATATGTTTTATAAGGAAGCACTGAAACACCAGTTTCTCTCAGTTTCCGTATTAAATAAAGCTCCTATATTTGCTTTTGAAATGAATTAACTATAACCAAAATGTTTTCCAAGCTGCAGGATAATGTGTCAGAAAACTGGGTAAAGTAATTTCTGCAGTTTCTCACTGACAGACTTGCAAACTAGCTAGAAAAGGCTCAATGTGAAACATTCGTATATGTAGCAGGAATGGAAGCTGTGACAAAGGAGGTAATGCCAGCACAGCTAGCTGGAATTCTGTAAATAATTACATGACATTTGAGAATATTAACATGATTTATATAGAAGTATAATAAAAGGAGATACTGCCAGCCCAGCTATCTGGAATTTTGTAAATTGTTATATGTCATCTGTGAATATCAACATGATTCATATAAGATACTTGTGTTACAAATGTATTAGAATTGTATGTCATGTGTATATCAAACTGCTGGTAAAGAAGTGTGTGTTGAAAAGTTTTTTGCAAAGTGTTTAAAACATAACCACAGCGTGCCCTACTGGAATAGAACAGAAATGTACCTGCACTATTGTAACTGTTTAAATGTGTATATTTTAACAGTGGCAAATGGGACACATGAGATTAACTTCAGAAAAACAGCTGAAATTAAATTGCTTTATGGCCATACAATAAAAATATGTTATCTTTCAGTTTCATTGCAGCAACAGACATA
Source organism: Protopterus annectens (assembly GCF_019279795.1). NCBI lineage: Eukaryota > Metazoa > Chordata > Ceratodontiformes > Protopteridae > Protopterus > Protopterus annectens. Next base: position 1,254,163,600 of record NC_056732.1, on the reverse strand, counting down.
ATGTCTGTGCTGAAACATTTTCTGCATTGTCTTGGAAGTGTTTTATTGTTTTATGACTTCCAGGATCTGTAAAGATCTGAGGAAAAGTCCTTGTATATGTATTTTCCCAGGTAGCTGCTAAATACTGCAAGCTTTCAGCAGTGGGAGTTTTACCTGGGATAGAGTCAGATAACAAGAAATGATGTCATTCTGCAAGCTATCCCATCTGTAATATTTGAGATATTAATTTGAGAAGTCTCTGAGAGAGACTGAGCATTCTGTATTCTGTCTTTGACCTGACAGCATCAGCTAGAGGATCTATTCACCACATCTGACTTGCTGCTCTAAGTGTACTAGGGTATAGTAATTCTCTTAGACATAATCAGGAATATAGCAAAGCTTAGCTTATATATTTTTATTTATTTATTTGAGACTGTCCTGCAATGCTGCTTTAAATATTTCCTGTGGTTTTGAACTCTGCTGTCACTGAAAATATATACAGAGTATTTTCTTGTTCTTTTAATACTTATTATTAGATATATTTAAACTTTTCATTGTGACTGACAACAGTCTCTGGTTACACAAACATTTTTAACACCTTTAGTGAACTATCACTTAACCATACCTCTCAAATGTACAGATTTTCGCAGAATTTCCAGATTTTTGCCTCATATTTTTGGTCTGTTTTTCATAAAATTGTTTTTTCTGGCACATTAGCAGCAAATCATTAAAGATTTAAGTTAGTTAGAAAATAATGACAGACATTTGAGTTTCAGACTTCAAACCCTTCAGAAAATTCATGCTAATGCAAAACCTGTTATTCTATCAACTTTTTAAGTTTGTAAGAGCAATATTTAAAAATTGCCCCTAGTTTTGGGCCTTTGTCCCACTTTTATTTATGGCTTTGTCCAGATTTCTTACTTTAAGAGGTTGAGAGGTATGCACTTAACTCATTCTTTCCAATGGAGCTCTGCAAGTTTGCACTGTATCATCCACTGGGCAGAGCATAAGCTTTTTGACAGAATCAAATTATGTCCCCACATTTCAAACAAATGTTCATATATTTGGAACCATAAAAATTACTACAGAACTGCAACTGGCAAACTCTTTAGCACAAATTGGTTTTACAGTAGTAGCATACTTTAAGTTCTAGGTCTTAAACTGGATTTTATAAGTCACATAGGGTTGCCACCTTTTAAGGTGGGACATAGGGGTGTGGCCAATATGACACTGGTCACACCCACTACCATGACATCACCACAGGAGTGTTGAAGGAGATGCAGTTATGGATACAACAGTGTGAAGTTATTACAGCATACTGAAATCTCACAAACCATTTAAATTAAGAGTACCATTTAAAAAGTTCATTGCACTTAAATAAATGTTGATTGTAACGATAAAATATTATCCATATAATGCAAGTTATTTAGATGGAGTCCCCCCCACCCCTGGATGTGGTAATAGTTCAGTGCACAGCTTTCCTATACTTGTATATGATATCTATCTATGTATATATATATATATATATATATATATATATATATATATATATATATATATATATATATATATATATCTACATACACACACACACACACACATATATATATATATATATATATATATATATATATATATATATCTATATATATATATATATATATATATATATATATATATATATATATATATCTACATACACACACACACACATATATATATATATATATATATATATATATATATATATATATATATATATATATATATATATATATATATATATATATATATATATATAAATCCAAATAAACTTCTTAACGAACAAAAGACGAAGGAGCAAGTGTTAATAGCTTTCGTCCTTTTATTGTAGCAAGAACTTCTTCAGACAATTAGTAATGTAAAAACCATGGTATATATAACAAATGGGAGGTAGCTAATTATTGTAATTCATCTAAGTAATGAGTGACAGTTAGGCTAGTACCAATAAGCTTTTCAAAAATGTAACAAATAAAGAAAAATGTATATTGCGTGACATTCAGGATGACAAAAAAATAACTGCCAGTCTTGTTTGTAAAAACAAATCAGCCCTGCCATTTAAGAACACATTGTTCTCAAAAAGTGGCTAATGGACAGAAGCTATCCTGTTCAACTTCTGGACACTCTCATCCAGGAAATCACTGAAGCCAGACCATTTAAGTTTCCACCTATTATTAAAAAAGGTTTTCTCCCCAGGAATACATCACTGGCTACAACTCATCATGAGATTCCAGATCCTGAGTCTGCTTTTATTGAAGTTAATACTGGACCCTCTACTGAATCTAGGACTTCCACTTCTAATAACATTTTGTCTACTAATATACATGCAGCTTCACTTTCTTCCAGGCATGGACCTTCAGAAAATGAAATAGCTGACACACCATCTTCTCAACAGGACAGCAAGATTGGACTATAGCCTTTCCTCTACCTATTTGCAGGGATTCGACTGACATTAAGAACATTATTCTGGATAATTGGGACATTTTGACTAATAGTCAAGAAGTTGCTAACAAACTTGGACAATTACCTGTTTTTTTACATAAAAAATCTAAATCTCTCAGAGTCTCCTTCGAGAACAGAGACCCTCCCATGCTTATTGAGAATCCCATTTCTTATGACTCTAATGTGGGCATGTTTTCGTGTGGAAGTTGTGTAGTCTGCCCATATGTACATAAAGGCAATTCTTATGTGTTTAAACATAATAATTTCAAAATAGTATTCAGTACTAATATACATACACACACACTTGTTTGTGTGCTTTTAGCTTTAATAGTATTAAGTACCCATAATGCACATAGCTCTCAGCTGAATCTTGAAGAATAAATTGTGATGGTAACTGTTTTCAGTATGCTGGTATTTTGCCTTTAATTAAAGCTGTATCATAGTGCCCATTACTGATCAGCACAGTTCAAGCTCTGGTACCAGATGCTGACAGTATCACACTCCCCATACAAGCATATTTCATCCATAGATTACTGAACTACCACTATCATATTAGCCAAAATACCATTACTGTTTACATCCTTTAAATACTTTTACAAATTTCCCCCACAAAAATGCTTAATATGTCTGAATACTGGCAAACTGTATCAACTACTACTTCTTGTTAATATGTTTACTGTTCACTCCCATATTGTTGCGCACTGATTAAACTTACAGTACTGTTATTTCTACAGCAATATTATAGTTAATTGCTTTTTTTTCTAAGTAAATTGTCACCTGTGTTGCGATGTATTTATTTGTCATTTGTTATCCAGGGATGAACGGTGATCCAGACAGACATTTTTTTCAGGTCCATTCACCCAAAGGAATAAATAAAACAGAAATAATAAGGACAGTCCAACTGACATCAGTGTTCAGCTACCACTAAATAACACAAACGTTCTTAAACAGACAGTTATAAAGAAAAACACTGAATGTACATTTTAAAACATAAATTAAGGTTGTGGATGATAGCATGGTAGAGATGATAAAATGGTTTGAGTTTACAGGTTCTTCTGGTGATTAACAGGAAGAAAGTACAGCATAAATGATAATAGATTAGGTGGAAAAATGAGAAATCAGGGAAAGAAAATTTGTGAAAGTGAGGTTACTGAATAAAGTTGATGAACTTTAAAATATCTCCAACGTACTTCTGGCTGAAGTGTACCAACAATATATTTTTACTACAGTATTTTATAATAAAAAAAATGAAAAACTGAAATTATTACACTGAATTTTCTTCCTGTTATTAACATTCTGCATTATGTTATTAGCTTGCCGCCACCTTTCAGTTTAGATGGACATTGCCTAGTGGAACCAAGCAAACCCTAAAAAAGAAAAATAAACAATACAAAACCTACCAACATACAGTTTGTCTTCATGAAAGGATACAGGGCACATTGACTATAAACCACTGTTTCACTCTTCTCTTACTGAAACTACAAATCTGCTGCTGGCCATGGAAAAAATGGAAGGATTTGTGGCTTTTCCATGGTGATTTGGTGTGATTGAAAAGTTGGAATTTTAAAGTCACACTGCTTTACACAGTGGGCAGAGGGATAAGGTAGCTAAACTTGTGAGTGTCCCACTGATAACAGGATGGGTGGGAACCCTAAAGTCACAATAAACACTGCAACTATTAAGTTTGTAATATTACATAAACAACTTACAATATATCATCAACCTCTCAGGTTACACACACACACACACACACACACACACACACACACGGGTCTACTTCACATAATCGATTGTCACATAGCCGACTTTCATATTACCGAAACAAAAAGAACGAAATGCAGAAACCCAAATGGCAGCTTTTAAAGAGGGTAAATAAACACTTGGACAATATACCCTGTTCTCTACTGTAGTGTGATCCAGGAGTTGGAATATTTAGTTAGGGGGGGTGTGGGGGGGCATAGCCCCCCAACTAGGTGGGTTAAAATTACCTTGGAGTTAGGTTCGTAAATAATTGGACATGTGTTTACGTACCCTCTTTAAAAGCTGCCATTCAGGTTTTTGCATTTTCATTCTTTTCGTCTCAGTAATATGAAAGTCGGCTATGCGACAGTTGATTATGTGAAGTAGACCCACGCATGTACACACACGCACACACACACACATACACACACTCTGTTTGCAGCATTTTGTTAATCCAGCTGAGAGATTTCATATGAGGCTAAGTAGTCCTGTCTGTGCTATTTGGTTGTAGAGATATTTACAAAAACATGAAATGTATAACAATATAAATAAATACTATATGAACAGCAATTACTATCTCTTTACCTGCACTAGGCAGGAGTCATATATCAATACAGTTCAGTTATGTTTACCATTGTGAAAGCTTTAACATGAAATCTTTTAATACTTTGTATGTAACATGGTTGTGGAATTATTAACACAATATGAATAAGCAACATTTGATGCCTAGAGGTGTCAGTAGGATGTAACTGCCGAAACTCATGGAGGTGGCACTCAGCTGTAATATATAGACAAATGTACATTTATATAACAAAAAAGAAACCATATTAACAATTTCCTAGTTCCCAATATTATATGTTTTGTATAATTATCATCAATGCTTGGGAAACATGCATGTATCCTTCCACTGTCACCTGAACTGCTTATCCAGTCTCTCTTCCGAATCTTTAACCTTCTCTGATTGATTTCTCTAGTTATTGTGCAGTATTTTATTTGCCCCACTAATTATCCCTTTTTAACAGCAGCTTCTGTACTAGATTCAAATAAAAACTCTGCCAGAGCGCAAGTCTTTCACTTATGATTCCCCTATTCCTTTATCTTTGCCTATACTCTAATATCAATCCCTGATAGGGAAGGCAGCCTTTAGCCTGCAGTCCAAATGTTCTCTTAACCTCTTCTCATTCTATTAGTTTTGCCTCTCCCCAGCTCCATCTTGCCTATTCTCTGTACCCTTTATTGCAGTCATCCCTATTAGTAAAATCTCCTTTATCCATTCTCATATTGGCTAAGTTCTTAGAATACTTTCAGCTACTTTATGAATATAATATTTTGTATGGCTGCTGTTATTCTCTTATGGATCTGTATCCAAAATTCCACTCTCTCATTTCTTGAATCTCTTGTTTCATCATCACCCCTTTCCACTTTGAATTATAGCTTTCGGTTTGTGTTATGTGTATGAGCCTTAACTGTGCATGTCTAAAATGCCCCTTCAAATAACCTAATCCCTAAACCACTTTATACTGTTGGAAGGATCAATGTATCCCACTTGACCCTTGCCTTCTTCCTCTCCCAGATAAATTCCTTCAAATCTTTGCTAATTATTGTCCATAACTTCTCCTCTGGTTGATAGAAATATGCCTGACCTGTATATAAAACTAAAGGTATTAAAAACATTTTCACTGCTTTTATCTTGCTATCCATATCTAGAGATAAGAGCTTCTGTTTCTGTTTTTTTATCGCTTATTTAGTCTCTTCCCCAACATTCTTAACTGCCATAAAAGAATCCTTTTTAATCCATACTCCTAAATACTTCAGTTTGTGTCCCCGTAAATATGGGTATTGCTGGACCATTTCATGTGTGGGTATATTTTACAGCTACAACCTTTGTTTTATCTTCATTTTTTTATATCCTGAAAAGACTTGAAATTGTCTCAAGATGTTCTACAACACTGAGATGTCCTTTTCTGGTTTTTAATCAGGTACAAAATAATACTCTCTTCAAATAAAACCAACTTTTCTTGATTACCATAGCAATTATATCCTTGAATTTCTGCATCCACTACTTTCTTTGCCAATGGCCCTAAATATAAAGCAAATAAATGGGAAAGAGGACACCCTTGCCCAGTTCTTCTGTTCAGACATAACATTTCAGAGAAGAAACCTTCCACTTTAATTTGTCCCTCAGATATCCTCCTAATCCTATTATTCTATCAGGGAATGCAAATGCTTCCACTACCCAAATCTTAAAATCACAGTTTACTCTGTTGAATGATTTCTCTGCATCAAGACTCACCAGTAACAGCTGTATTTTCTTATACTCTACTTCCCTCAAGATCATCACTGTTCTATTAATGTTGTCAAATGCTTGTTGCCCCTTCACAAAATCACACTGATCCATATATATGAATGTTGGCAACATCTTTTGTCATTCTTTTAGCTATTACAGACACAAATAGTTTATAAGCATGGTTTAAAACTGAAATGGGCCTATATGAAATTAGGGCTGATGGGTTTTTACCGTCTTTAGGGATTACAGTCATCACAGCTTTCTCCCAGGATTCTGGTGCTTCCCCTCCTTTTAAAATACAGTTAAACAAAACCTTCCAGATCTTTATCCCTTTCCTCCTAACTTCCAAACTTCCACAGGAATACTACCTATTTCTGGAGACCTTCCTGCAGATTGACTGCACATCACCATTTTTATCTTATCTCCTCCTGTCTTAACTGTTAATTGTTGAGCATCATCTATCTCTAACTTTGGTATAATTTAAGTATTCCACAAATATTTCCATTTGTGCTCTTTCTTGATTTCCATGTCTCTGCTTTATACAAATTTTCATAAAATGTCTGAAATATCTCTAACACCTCTACAGGATCTCTGGTTATTATTCTTGTTATAAGCTCCCTAAGTTTGGCAACAACCCTTTCCACTTTCTGTTGCCTGTGTTTTTCTGTTAAAAGTTTTTGTGCTCTGGAGTTATTATCAAAACAGCTATTTAACAGCAATCTTTCTGCACTCATGTATATTATCCAGATACTTCCTCATTTTCTCTTTAGCACTCTGCTGCTACTCCATTTCTTGTTCTGTCAGATTCCCCTTATTCTACAACACTTTAACCTTTGTCAGCCCATCTAAATAATTCCTGTGACTTCTTACCCATATCTCTTTTTCTTTTATTTCTACCCTATTTTTAAACTTCCACTTTCATTTATCAAACTCACTAGCTATAATTTCTGAAGAGATTTCTGTCTTCCTTAATAACGCTTTCATAAATTTTCACTATGTTGTTTGTCTTTCGACTTTTCCCGGTTAGGGGTCGACACAGCAGAACTCCGGTCTGCTAAAGATTGGCAGTAGATTTTCACGAATGCCGAGGTGCCAGCTCGACGTTCAACCTTCAAAGAAGGCACACCCATTTACGCATGTCTTTTGAATGCCCACACAACCGTGGGGAGGACATGCAGATTCCACACAGAAGGCACTCCCCGCACTCCAGCCAAGAATCGAAAGGGAGAACCTCTTGCTGTGAGGCAACAATGCTACTGCTGCACCACCATGGATGTTCATAAATTTTCACTATAAACTCCTTAAATTCCTATTTTAACAGATAGGTGGGAAGTGCCATTGTCTCACTTTTACTTCATTATCATGCATTTTTATCTTAGTTGTTGCTGTGTCATGAGGTGAAATAGTTATTAGATATGTGTCAAAGGCTTTCAATTAAATGCAAATGTTCACGTGAACTATAATTTTTGTCTAGCTTAGCCCAGTTATTGCACATTGGGGAATAATGTGTAAATTCTTTCCAAGTTCCTACTACTGAATTTACATCTTCCATACCAAATATTTGTATATATTTCTTTTGTTATATGTTCCCTTCTTGTTTCCCCACATACATCCTCACTGTTGCAAATCAAGTTTTAGTCCCCACCTTTTAGTAATATTCCCTGACGAAAGCTGGTTATTTCTCCCAAAATTTTCTTAAGCTCCATAACAGCAGTTTTAGGTAGAATATAAATACATGCCAGTATATAGCCCCTTACACCCACAACTCTACCAATATTATCATGTTTCCTCTTCTATCAGTATTGGAGCTCCTCTAGCAATTAGTATTAAGTACTCCTCCTTTCTCTTTCCATGGTAGTCTGCTTTATATCCATCCTGAAATCCTTTCTTTATCAAATTTACATGCTCACTTCTTTCCAAATGTGTCTTAGGTAGCACTTCCATCTGCACTCTATATTTCTTAATATAATTCAATACTCTTACTTTTTGTCTATACCTATAAGAGCATTCTCATTCCAAAATAATAAGGATAGTATAGCCATTATGATAAGAAGTTATTATTCCCACTTATTATATATGACAGCTTTTTTAAATATCTATTTCCAGCTTTGGTGTTACATGTACCCACTAATATATGGCATGTTGATCGTTTATACAATTTTTTCTTGTCATCACCATTTGAACTTCTGTCACATTTTACAATACATTATGTTTTAAGAAAAACCCACAAAAAACAAATACACCCAAGAGCACCCAAATAAGCTATTAACTTAAAACAAACACACAAAACTATGCACATCTTAAAATAAAGAAGTTTAGCCCTAATGAAAGGAGCAATTGTCCCAAATTAACAGCTGCATTCACAAACATTACCTAACCTAATATTAAGGTTACCCATTGTAAAGCACATGTTGCAGCCTCTGCTCCTTACACTAATTGCTGTCTGTTCTTGTATTATCTTTATTCTCCTCCCAAATATGTTTAACATCTTGCATGCTTTCAGAAAACATTAACCTTTAGCCTTAAAAAAGTACTCTGACGTTTACTGCCTGCCCCTGTAGTCAGTGTCTCTCCGTGGAAGCATAAAACATACAGCAGTCCTCAGCTACAGACTTTTTAACTCACAATGATCATTTATTTGCTAAAAGACAACTTTTCATTACACTCAGTGTCCTCTTGTTTACTTCCTTACACACACACACACACACACACACACACACACACACACACACACACACACACACACACATACACACATAAAAAAAAATTATTAGATTGAGCCAAAGTCCTTAATCCAGAAATTCACCAATGCAAAAGTAAGACAAAATATATCAGCTCTACATATATTACAATCTATGCACTTTTACACCCCCCATTCCTCACCTCAACAACCCAGTATTACAGCATAACAACTTAAAATGCTTTTCTTCTCTTTTTAGATTGTAATGCTTACATTTCTTAAAACTAAAAAAGAGGGAACAAATGTACTTGTTTACCTTACTATCATTATCACTTAGAACAATTACTGAAAATGCTTTACTATATAACAATTTATGCTCTGAAATGTTTTATACAAATACTGTTAAGAACAAAAATTGTTTTACTTACAATTACTTTTTTCTTGCCTTTTGTATCCTTGCAAACATTAATGACACAAAGTGGGATATATGCTTTTCAGTTCCCCACAAATTTAACAAAGTCAAATATTTCCACTTTTTCTGGTAAATCCATATTTCACAAAGTGACTGATGCTGCATAATCTCACATTTATTCACTAATTTCAGTTTTGCTGATCTTCCTCCTGTTCATTTCCCTCTACCAACCTCAGACTCCAATTAAAGTCCAAGGTACTCCAGATTATTTTAATCAACTCACACCTGGCTCTTGACATTCTCTGATTGCTGGAATAAATTTGTTTATTTTTTGCCTGATGTAAAGTCAGTCATTTTCTATAAATACTCTAGTGTCTTTAGTTTTGTATACTTTGTTCTTCTGCCATAGTTTTGTTAGGACCAACTCTTTCTGCTGGTATAAGTGCATCTTAACTAATACAGACCTTTACTGTTTTCTCATGGCCAAGTCTGGTGTATACACATGACATCCCTTTTCACTTGACAAATCTTGCTGTGGAATACCAGTCCATTTGCTTATTTGTGCTTTCATAAAAGTAATACAGACTGTTCCTTACAGTTTTTCTGGTACAGTAGAAAATTTCAGGTTTCCCCTTAATCCTTTGTCCTCTTAACTCTTACCATTTTTTGAAACAGCTCTTCCTGAGCAGTCTCATACTCAGCCAACCTTTTCTTAATTTTGACCTCTAATTTTTGCAGTTTTATTAGTTCATCTGAATACTGTCTTTTATTTTCCAGCATTTTGTTATTTGAATTGATATACTCCTTGAATGTTTCATTTATTTTAAACAACTTTGAGCACATTTGATTTATTTTTTCCTCAAGCTGGTGCTTGAATTGCTTTTTGCCGAACAGGTGCAGGATTCTTCCAAATCAGCATTTTCTCTTTACCTTTTCTAGTTAATTTTCTTCCAGGAACTCTAAGTGTCTTCTTTGCTGGCATCCAGGCAGTGTACCTACTAGCCAGTAACTGAATTTACTAAAATTAACAGTTTCTGGCCCTTATCTCCAAGTTTCTTTTTTTCCACTGGGAGAGTTGAAATTAGGCCACTGATTAGTGTGCTATCATCTTGGAAGCAGGTTACACAGACATCATTAACAAATCTGCTGCCTATAGGCTTGATACTGGAGAATAATGTAATAGTCTGCCAAAGCCTCATTCAAGTCAGTGAAGCTGCAAGACATGTCATTCTACATTTTACTGATATATTCATGATACAAATTAAAGCCTTTAGGTCAGACAATGGTAATGAGTCTACAAAAATAAGGACAATAAACTGTTTTTTCAAGTTGTGGGCTTGGAAAACACAGCAAAAATAAAAAATATATTGAATCATTAGGCTTGTCAGTAGCTTAGTATCATAAAATGTATCCACAGCAAACAGAAGCATTTGCACAGGCACTACCTTAAATTCTTCCAGTTGCAGGATAAATGTTTCAAGGAAAGTTACTTTAGTAATTTCCTGAAAAGTAATGCTAATGATAAAGGCAATTATGTTATTTTATATTCTTTGCAAACAGTAAACCAGAAAAGATATCCAGAAAAACTGTAAAATCAGATGCACATGATGATATTTTGCAGAATCATACAAATCTGTTAACTCAGGTTAGTTGTATGACTTGTGAATCCCGTAATCAAAATATCTTCCAATGCAATAAACATCCACTTAGCCTACCAAGCCCAAAGAAACAGAATAAACCAAGACCGCAAAAGAATGGAGAAACTTTTTTTTTAAGATAGAACATACTGTATATATTAACATTATGGTTGCAGTGCTGAAGGAAAATAAGCTTAAAATCTACAGAGTCCAATCCATTACTTACACTTGAAATGATTGTGTCAATAATGCCCAATATCAAATACTTTTTTTTCAATGCCAGATGCTAATCAAGGAAGAATAGAGAAACTTTTTTTTTTAAGATTGAACATACTGTATATTTTAACATTATGGTTGCAGTGCTGACGGAAAATAAGCTTAAAATCTACAGAGTCCAATCCATTACTGACACTTGAAATGATTGTGTCAATAATGCCCAATATCAAATACTTTTTTTTCAATGCCAGATGCTAACCAGGGTTTCTTGTAAATTAAACAGAGGTCAACCTGAAGCTCTACAAATTTACTGTACCATTGTAAAGGCATATATTTCTCAGACTATCCTTTGGTATTTTGTCTTTATCAGAGATACTTCAATGTTGCAGTCTGGACTGAAGAGATAATATAAGTGATAACCTCCTGGTACAGTTTGAGGTGAATTTGCTGTACAGATTGGTAATACTGTTACATTAGAGAACCTAAAACAAGATGCAGAGAAATCAATATGCTTATGCCAAGCTGCAGAACAGACAATCCTTAGTGAAGTATCTGGGAATGATTCAGTAACACTCAATTTCATTCCAGACATGTCAGAGAATACTATGCCAGCAAGGAAGTATTAATATGAATTGAGATAGTCACCGCAACAGGAAAAGTGTTTTGAACTACTGAAAAAAAAAGTTGTGATTATGCAGCCAGCTCTTAAGTATTCCGATTTATATAAAGTAGTTACTGTGCAGGTAGATTCGAGTTAATACTGGCAAGGAGCATCACTGCTGTAGGACAGACCAGTGGCATATGACTCCAGAGCACTTAATGATGAGGAGATGACATATGCACACAATGGAAAATGACACCTGGCTAATATTTACACATGAGAAACTAAACAAACATATTTATGGTAAACCAGTGATGGTAAAGATAGATTATACATCACTGCACAGCACATTCAGGATTACAAAGGATCTTGCTTAGTCTTGAAAAGTATGACTTAATAGTTCACAAAAAAAAACAGATAAGGAGTTAACGCATGTGTGTGTGTGTGTGTGTGTGTGTGTGTGTGTGTGTGTATGTACGTCTGTATTTTTTTCTGTGCTAACAGGATGAGTGTTCTACCCCAGTTATCAAATTTAAATAAATTTAATGTATATATATTTTGTAATAAGATTCAGATATTTTGAGGGTTACTCTACAATTCATCCATCCATCCCCCCATCCATTCAGAACTCATTTTTCTCATTTTTGAATGTGGGGTCAGGGTGTCACTTCAACTATGAATATCATGTAGAGCCAGAGTTCACAGTGCTGGGTGATAAGCCCTTCCACAGTTACTCAACAATTACAACTGCTAAATGAATACATTGTTAACGCTTAAAATATATACTCTGGAAGATAATTGCTGCAAACACTTAAAGAGGTTATAATAAAAGGATTTCTGTGTCAATTATCAGCAGTGCATTTTAGACAGGAGAGCCATGCAAAGCTGAAATCACTCATGTTCAGTCTCACATTAAAAAATTGCACAGAATCTATACATCCTTAGGCACAGAAAAGCAGAGTTTACAGTGCTCTCTAACTGCCACAAATGTTACAGAAACAAAAAGAATAGTGCAAAGTTGTCAATTCCACAGCAATTTCCAGATTCAGAATCCCAATAAATAGCTACTATTGAATGATATGCCACCGATGCCATGTAATAAGGTTCAAATACATCTAATTCACTTCAGAGGTAGCCAGCATCTGATCTGTGCTGAGTGTTATTCTGTTTCCAAAGGAAGTTATACGGTAGGGTAATGCAATGCTACCATGACTGCAGTATTCAACAGCATTTTTGTTATATACGAGATTTCAGAAACTGTCTTTTCAAACAACATTCTACAGTTTAACAAAGTTCACAAATTTTGTTCAAGACTGAGAATTCATCCAGAATATAAGCAGTCCAACATATCTGCAGAGAAATGGTCACGTAAAAAGAATTATGCAGTGATGAATCTACTGAAGAAGTGGTCTAGTTCTAGTAAATCATAGTGCTATCTGTCTAACCTGCTTCAAGGAACAGGATTTTCACCAGCAACATTACTTATGAGTTAAAGATTGGAAGTAACCTGCCTGCTCCCACTTCTTTGTTAATTCTGTACCATGAAAGCAATATTTTACAGTCACTAAAACAGAACAGCAAAGATGGAAGCAACATGATGACAACAAGGCAGCCATAATCCTGTCAAAGCTATAGCTTTTGACCATGCAAAATAACCAAAATCATATTGTGTACATAGATACAGGAAGTCCAAGTTATGCAAGTTTATGTAACAGATAGGCACCAAAGGGGTCTATATCACATAACTAAACAGGTACAGTGTTAAAAGTACTTTTTCATCAACAATGCAGGCCACTGACCCTTTCTGACTGAGACCGCATTATGGTAGGGATCAGGAAATTTTCCCTTTTCCCCACTGTAGTGCAGTCTCAGGTTGGTATATATAATTAGTGTGGGTGGTGCAGCCCCAACATGGAGAGGAGGGTTTGACAGCCTGTATTGTTGATGAGATGATGTTCGACAATGTGGCCATTCAATTATTTGATAAAGACCCACACCAAAGCCAAAGGCTGACATTTTAGCACATTTTGATTGACAGTGCATATAGGGATCAGCAGGGGCAGTATTTGTGTCACAGTTTACAACTGGCTGTTGCAAAGATCCTAAATGACCAATAAAAGTCTGCCAGCCACCAACTATGGTAAGAAACATGGACTACCAAACTTCCTATTCTGTTGCTACTTCCACATGTATTTTGGAAAAAACAGAAAGGTATGTAATCTGACCACTTGAAGAAAACTGCAGATCCATTTTGTGTATGTGTTGTGGGTGTGCATGTGTGTGCACATGTGTGTTTTGGTAAAATCTGTGTGTGTGTGTGTGTGTGTGTGTGTGTGTGTGTGTGTGTGTGTGTGTGTGTGTGTGTGTGTTTTGTTAAAATCTGTGCTTCCCTAAATATTAAGTAAATTTACTGAACACTCTTGGAAACACATCTGAAGATGTCAAGCAGCAAGAAGACCAAAGTCCAATCAGTAATTCTACTCAAGTTAACAAATAATTTCTTAAACAATTATGTTAGAAAAACAAAAAGTAAAGCTAGTCTCAATGTACATCTTTATGTGTGTAAAATGCAAGTTTTACATTTAAATTTAGTGATAATATGTCTTCTAAACTTCAGCATATCTTTCAGATAACAGATGTTTATGGGCAGCCATTCTAGTGGCATAGAGGAATAAAGCCCTGACTACATCCCAGCTGATCGAGGTTTGATTAGTAACGTGGGCAAGGATGCTTGTTGACAAACTCCTTAAAGGAGGAACGGTCCAATGAGGGGAGTTGCCCTCTACTTAAAAAGAATGAAAATGGTGAGTGGAGAAAGAGGGAAGTGGGTAGGCCTTAAAAAAATCCCCAGATGGAAGCACAGATGAGCTGAGCACTGAGGAAACTCTTAGGATCCATGACTGGTCCCAGGGAAAAAAAAAAAAAAGGTTGAACATTGGGTGCTGGGGGTTGGACCGGTAACAATGAGGTCTGGGGAGGAGCTACTTATGGTAGTTTAAAAGTGATTTGTTAAACTTTTTTTTTTTTTTTTGGAAAGTCACAAATCATTTGTATGTATGGATGGGAGAGACATCTGGATTAATTTTTTCAGTTGTTTCAGCTACTAGTTGTGTGAAGATGGTGATAACATAGGTGTCACTTCTGGCTTTTGTTAGTGAATTGCTACTGTAATATTTATTTATTTATCCTTTGCTGATAGATTAGTCCAAATAGGATTTGTGTTAGTCTCTTTTCAGTGGAAACTTGAGGTGGTATTTATACTACTGGGGAAAATCTGGCCAGGGAATCGGGGAACTTCCCCTACACTTTTTGACAGGTGCTGTGGGATCTTTTACATCTACCCAAATTACCACCAATTCAAGCAGATGGGGGCTTTGTTTAACATCCAACAATTCATGCAAGTAAGGCCAAGTGCACGGCAAAAAGACCAGTTAATATACACCAACACAGCAGCCAGTACTCCTCACACTGTGGTGAATAGATAGTTAATAAATAATGCTATTTATTAACTATGTATTCATCACAGTGTGAAGAGTGCTGGCTGCTATGCATTGGTTTAACATCTCATCAGGAGAGCAGCACCCCCCATGCTGCACTGCACTGTCAGCAATCAATCTACCTGGTGTGGGAACAGAACCCATAGTCTTCTGCACAAAAGCCAAGTATGCTACTGGTTGCACCACTGATACTGCAATTAATATATGTAATTTTATCAAACAATTTAATGGAAGATACTGAAACAGGCACATACATGCACACAAAGAAAATTAGATTATATAACTATATAGTTTTTGCAATGAGGAAGCAAGTCAATGCACTTAATGTACATCTCATCATGCCCACCCATCTTCCCCACCCAGTTTGCCTGCTGGCACCTGAAAATCTTTCAAGAAAACAATTCATGTTGTTTAACACTCAGCTCCAAAAGGCTGGCTGATCTTACTGCAGAAGAAATAAGAAGACACCTACATACCTCTCAACCGCCAAACATTAAAAAATCATAGCAGTGGTCTTTAAAAACTGTAGCAGATGGTAAAAATGAGGTGCACTCTCTTATTTTTCACAGTGGAAGGCCTTTATACACTAGATCCTATATACTGAATCTTTGTATATGCTTAGTTTATGTATTTGATAAAATAATGTACTCATAAACAGGTCTAACACTATCAAAAACATCATAAACCTAGGAGGAGCAAGGTTATCTTTGAGGCTCAAATTCATAACACTAAACCTAAATTATTGCAGTTGAGAGGTATAGACACCTAACCAAAATATCAAATTCAAAATGCAGCTGCTGAGTTCAAAGAGGATTTAATCTATTTTTTTAACCACACTGACATCTCTGTTAGATATGCTATGAATAATTTTAAATGCCAATGAGCTGTCAGCACTAATCAGTATGTCACACAGTCCAAAGAAGTTACAGAAAACTCTGTTTGCAATACAGATCTCATGGAGTTTAATTTACAAGCACTTTCTTTCTGTTATTTACTAAGTCTCCTGACATGACAACTTATCAGAGTGGCATACTTCTCAACCTCTTAATACATGAAATATGGACAGAGCCTAAAATAATGGGGGGACAAAGAACCAAACATAGGGAAAGACTTTACATACTGTTCTTATACATTTAGAAAGTTGCTAGAATAACAGGATTTGTGTTAGTACATATCGTCTGAAGGATATTAAGTCTGAAACTCAAATGTATGTCATTATTTAGTGACTTCAATCCACAGAAATTTGCCAGAAAACCGCAAATTTTATGAGGAACAGACCAAAAATATGACGCAAAAATCTGGACATTCTGCAGAAATCTGGACAGTTGAGAGGCATGCAGAGTGGTGCCAGAAATAAGAATACATCTGTAGAAAATAAAAAGTCCCTCTGGCTAGATATTCAGAAATATAATTCTAAGTGGGAAAAATAGTTTTGTACTCCATAAAATACTTGTGCTGCAAGAAGGGAATTTGACTGACTGAAAAGCAGAAGCTTTGGATTTAGAAATTTGATTTATTCTTCACTACATGTGAATTAGCTGAAAAGTCTGGAAATTCAGTGTGCAGCATTCTGCATGTTGCTGGGGGATAAGCAATAAGGGTATTTACCCTATTTTACCTTGCATGCTGAGGAGAAAAGAAACTATAGATAAATAAAAAAAGAAAAAAAAATAAAGCATCAGGAGAAAGGTAAGTAACTGTCAGCCCAGAAATATGTTTCTGTTTATTAGACATTTATTCTTTATAAGAGCACAAGGCCCTACAGAGAATATTGATGCATATATTAAATTACCTTAACCAATGAGCTGCATAATTCTGTTCTACAAAATATACTATATAATAAAGGATCATTACTCTTCAAAAACATGCATTCTGATTGGACAGCCCAATCAGCATGACTGTTCTAAATCTAGTATTGCTCAGAGGCCAGCTTTCTATTGGGATATGCCAAATAATGATGTCCTTACATTGTACAAGGAATAGAGCAAAATTATGAAAAGAAATTAAGGACGTTTGGCAAATGTCTGGACAGTTGAAAGGTATGATTGCCACTACAATGACCAAGTGTACTACCTGTAATTATACCTCTCAACTGCTCAGTGTTTTGCAGAATGTCCCTCATTTTCCTCATGTTTTCCCTGTCCGTCATAAAATTTATTTTTTTCTGGAAAACTACACATGATTTCTAGAAATAAATAATGGCAGATTAAATATATGGATCTACTTTCTTTAAATGAAATTATGTTTAAAACAAAAGTTACTTACCTGATCCCATTTCTCCGAAGCTACATTACACCAAATGCATGGACTGCCGAATTCCTTTCCCTGTGTGAGGAACCACTTAGCCCCCATTGGAATAAACCTAAACGGAGCAAAACTAAACACACCAAAGTGGGAGGTCTTGCCCTCCACACCCCCCTACTTAAATATACCAACTCCGAGATCGCACTAAACTGAAGAGGGGCATAGTTCACCACGGTGGCCAAGTGGTTCCTTTCAAAGGGAAAGGAATTTGGCAGACCATGCGTTCTGTGTAATGCAGTGTCAGAGAAATGGGATTGGGTAAGTAGCTTTTGTTTAAATATAATTTCGTTGAAAGACAGTAGACCCAAATATATATATATATATATATATATATATATATATATATATATATATATATATATATATATATATCTCAAGAAAGAGAGAGAGAGAGAGAAAATACTACATACCTGTTCTTTTCTGTGTCCCTTCTCCTGCACACATATGAGCAGTACATCAGAAAGAAGCTCAGGAAGTAGAAGAACACTAAAATATTGTCATACAATAACATTATTTAAGAAAAGTAAGCAATTTTGTTTTTATACAATGTCATTACATAATCGCAATACCCACTCCTGAATGTGGGGATCATAAGATTTACCCACTGTTGGCGTGAATCATTCAGCCTTCGCCCTCATGATCAGATCACACCAACCATAGGAAAATCCTCTGACAGCCACATCTAGTCATGGTTTATTGCTAAAATAAAAAAAAGGAATAGACTCTTCAGAAAAACAGTCTGGGCTTTATCACAAACTGTGTAAATGTTTGCAAAGCGGGTGAAATTAATGATGTATAAAATGATGCTTTGCAATGATGTATGACAGCAAAAATGGGAACTGTTCTAAAAAGTTTGCTTGTTGAACAGAAATATAAAAATAAACTGTTTATTTTACATCTTGGAAATTTAAAGACTTGTTACTGTGAAGTCTGAAAATGTATCTCAGACAGTGGAAACAAACATCAGGACAGATTGCTGGATTTACTGACAGTTAATGGACAGAATGTGAAACATACTGTTGCAGAGTGCAATATCTTGTCAAGGAACAGTTTTTCAAGTTTTAGGACTAATAAAAAACGAGAGAGAGAAAGCTATGTGTACTATTCAGGCCACCAGAGGGCACCATTAGGTCAAAAACTGCTGACATCTCAAGACAAAAAGTATGGATTTCTTCTTTAAACTGTCTCATAAACAAGTTTATTCTCATAACATTTTTTAGGACGTGTGGCTTGTGAGAAAATAAAAATGATAAAATTAAACTGCACTGTGAAAATAAAGACTGCATTTACAATCTGTCACAGAGACTATGAGTATAGTAAAGATCTACAG
The DNA here is from genome assembly GCF_019279795.1 of Protopterus annectens. Lineage (NCBI taxonomy): Eukaryota > Metazoa > Chordata > Ceratodontiformes > Protopteridae > Protopterus > Protopterus annectens. The sequence continues at coordinate 1,254,144,436 of NC_056732.1, read as the reverse complement.
TGGCACTTGGCAAAGATGCATCCTAAGATACTGAATAGAAATCATAGCAGTGCTATCCTGTATGACTACTCTGATTTTTCTTCAGGCTTAAGAAGTGTGCCATATGACTACCACAACCAAATAAAACCTGAGTCAGGGCCAGTGATTCATATTCGCAGAACAACACCTGTAGCACTTGGAGGTGACATAGAACAAGAAATGAGGAGAATGTAAAGCCTATATGTACACTAATAAGCAATTAGATCCAACAGAAATGAATGAACAGCTCGGTCACTGTTATGCAGAAAAGATAAGATCTGAACAGAGTGTTAAAAAACAGATCATAACTCAGTTCTTTCAACAGAGGTAATCTCTAGAATGTCAAATGCTAAGTTTTTTCCAGTAGTCATGTAAACCATGACTTTCGTTGATAAAGCCAAATCAAGATGGCTCCAAACTGCAGGCATTTTATACACCTGTAGGAAGGTACAGATTCTTAGATGTCTGTTTGGTACATTGCCAGTAGAATATGTATTTTATGGTTTTCTACTACATGCTTGAGAACCGCAATCCCAAAACAACTGCAGCATTCAAAAACAGCTAAAAGCCACAAAGATGTAAAAAAAAAAAAAAAACAAATATCAAAACTCCATGTCACACTAGCCACAGAAACAACAGCTAACACAGGTTCTGCAGGAGGACAAGTCATGGAGACTGATATTGTGGATGATTACTCTTTCACATGTTGGTGGCCCATCTTGGGATTGTAGTATTCGAGGTTGTCATCCTCGATTATGTAACACTAAACCACACTTTATGCATCTATTTCCCTAATAACTGATGGCTTGAAAGCAGTCAAAAATATAACTGATGACCTTTTATTATGGGTCAGATTTATGCAACAGCATGATAAGAGGCTGCCACAGCTGCTAATACAACAAAAGATCATAATTTCAAACTTAGTAAGAGCAAATAGAAAATCAGAGTGACAAGGCTGAAATACACAGGTAATACTCTTAATGTCAAAGGATCTGAAACCTGATCCACAAAAAAATATGAATTGTGTAAATGCCAAGGCTAGAAAAATGGAAAGAATTACAGAGGCTTATAGGAATGATGTAGCATATTGCAAAGTTTGTACCTAACATGTGTGTAATAAATATGGTTCTAAGAAAGGTGTTAAAGCAAGATGTTGCCTAGGAATGAAGTGACAGAAAAAGATGAGTTTTGAAAACATAAGAAATTATATACAGATGCTCCAGAGAGAAAGCTAGGTTCAATTGGCACCCAGAGCAATCTCACGAGTACTGCCCCCTCCAATCATATTCCATACTCAAGTTTGGGTCTAATATAACTAACAAATGTGCAGAGAGATAGCTAGGTTCAATAGGCACCCTGGGCAATCCCCAGGGTACTGCCCCCCCCCCCAATCATATTCCATACTCAAGTTTGGGTCTAATATAACTAAATTATTTCACCATTTCTGATTTACTAAACTTTATAAATCTTTTTATACAGCCTATGGTTCTATAACTATCATTAACCAATTGACTGATATGATTAGAAAAACTCAAAGCTTAATCTACCCATGTACCTAGGTTCATAAATGAATCTACAGTTTCAATCAGTGTGTGCTGTATTAGGTATTCACCTTTCAATTTATGTTTCCGAAATCTCATATACTAAGTTTTTGATATATTTATCCAAATATTATCTGTGCCCAAATAGTCAATTTAGTCAAGTTCTTTTAGACATGTCCTATCGCTAACACTTGTAATCAGTTTACCCATTTTCAAGTCAACTGCATACAAACTTTAAGAACACCTCAGATGAAAAGGATAGATCTGAAAAATACAATTTACATGCATATGGGCCTAGGACAGAGCCCTGTGGGACACCCTGACTGTAGACTTGAATTTCATCTGTCCAATTGTTGTATGACATTTGCCATGTCCTATTTGTAAGCATTGCAGCTATCCATCTTATCAAGAATACATCCATACCTAGTTGCTCTGATTTATTGATCAGTGTTTTGGGTATGACCCTATCAAATGCTGACATTAAATCTATATAAATTACATCACAGCACAAGTTTCCATTCATAGATGTTATTATATTGTTGTAGAACATCATGTTGCAGGTGATACTATACCTAGTTTCAACATGTGCATGCTGATATACAGTTTCAAGTCCCACCTTTTAAATTCTGACAATAATTCATCAAATACAACCATCTCCATTATTTTTCCACAACATCAAAGTACATTTATGGATATGTATGACTCTGGGTTTCTTCTACTTCCCTTTCCCTTAAAGACAGGTTTAACAAGTGCATGTCTCCAAACATGATAAATCTTGCCATATTTATATGACTTGGTAAATAACAGACATAATTGCACTATAACTTCATGCCAAACTGTTCTCAGATCATTATTGCTAATTCTGTCTCCACCCGGTGCTTTGTTGGATCCAGTTTGCACAGTTATTTCCAATATAATCTAATTTGATTTCACAGTTTCAGGTTACCTGGATGTAGAAAAGGAATGTCTAGCCATAGTGTGGGCACTACAAAAACTTCAGCCTTATCTGTATGGAGGGAAATTCACTGTAGTTACAGATCACAATACACTAACATGGTTACACTGAGCCAGCCAGCAAAATGCCAAGTTGCTAAGGTGGAGCCTAGGGTACAGACTCAACCTGCTCAAGCAACGTTTCTCAAGGGACACTTGAAAAACTAGGTTGAGTTCTCGGGGGGGGGTGTGAAAAACTGAGGGGCTGCCAGCCCAGCCAGATAGAATTCTGTAAATAATTCTGTTATTGTAAATATTAATATGATCCAAAGGCTGGTTTCACAAATGTAAGAAAACTGTGTTATGTGCTACGTTTCAAAAATGTAACCACAGCGCACGCTGCTGGAAGAAAGCTAATAAGTAATGAATTTACGACTGTGTGATCTCAAGCTAGGAGACAGGATGTCTGGGCTAGGAAATTCTTCTATTGTCCTAAGACACAGATAACTACTAGGGTTTACTTACATGTAAAGTGTATTTTATTACTGTGGCTTCTTGGCAGGTGCAGGTTACAAAGAAATGTTAAATTTTAAGTTCTGTGAGCCTGGGAAACTTAAGCAGACATGTCAAGAATGATGTAATCTGAAATGACTCAGCAGTAATATGTATTATCAATTTAAGGGCTATCTCAGAAAGTAAGAATGCCATTTTGTATTCGTCTTCAGACCTGTTAACAGCTCACCAGCACTGTGCCTTGCTCTTAAGTAAGTTATTTAGAACAGTGATTTCTCTTAGCTATAGATAGAAATACAGTAAGATTACTGTAGCTGTTTTCTATATTTATGTCAGACTGTCCTACAATGTTGTTTTAAAGTATTTCCTGTGATTTCTGAACTCTCTAATGTCATTGTGTTGAATTAATGAGTATTGTCTTGTGTTTTTATTATTTATTATTAAATATTTTTAGACATTTTAACTGTGGCTGTTTTATGTAGAGGTAATTTAAGCTCTTAGAGTACTTTCATGTATTTGGAGATGCTGTATAAGCCACTCCAATAGCTTTGCTGTTCATCACACTTACTAATTGGATAACAGTAACATTACACAGTAGAACTTGTCAGCCTTTGGGAAGGGCCTTATTAGTAGCTGATAATTAGTGGCTGGTGGCAGTGATTTCTACCTTACAGTCTGGGGAGAAGGGTGCATACCTAGTGAACCTGTGCCAGCCTTCCCCAGGAGTGTCTGTGTGTTTGTATATAAATCATATCTCAAAGTGTGTGTGTGTCAGCTACTTGGGCAGGGACACAAAACACTGGTTAGACAGACAGGGTGCTGAAGGTTTTGGCTTGACCACTCGGCTGAAATCTGAACCCTACAGCTGTGCCAGTAGGGAGTCTTATTGGGGATCTGGAGAGAAAGGGAAAAACCAGCCCCAGGCTGACTGTGATCTCTGTGTGCTCTTAATGGAAATTATACTTTACTGTCTGTGCTCTTATTATCCTCCCAATGTGGATGCCCATCACTGGTGCTAGTGGTTAGGATTGGGGCTCCTTGAATACTGGGTCAGTGTAAGGGTATCACACTTGTATCCAGAATTCCAAAACTGGCAGTGGAATTATCTTGTTTCATAGGAGTTGAGTGATCTTTACAGACAATAGATACATCCTTTCCTAAATGTGTTCTATTTGCTCTTTGTCTAACATTATTTATCTCATCAGTCCAGTCATTAATATATGTAACACTTCTCCAAGCTGTGCCAATTGCACAAGCACAATGGTCATCAGTAAGTCTAAATTCACTTCTAATAATGGAAAGCAAATCATCCATCTTTTAACATGAGGAACACAGATCACCAGTGTTTTCAAGTGTTACCTTTAAATAATTATTAAGCATTTAGTACGCTCTACAAGATAATTGTGCTTTAAAAATCATTAATGGCATACTCATTTATGGAATCCATTTTCAGCTGCAAATGAATAAAGAAGTCTAAAAGAAAAGGATAATCAGTTACTACAGATTTCTCAGAGATTTTAAAATAACTTCTATGAGAAAAATCACACAAACAATATACAACTAAATATTAAATTAAGTAGAACAGTCATTGCTCTGACCATAACAGTTATGAAGGACAAACAAAAGCTGGAATCTTTTTACTTCATGCGTGAATGAGCGCAATAACTTCAGCTCACCATCGCTCTCAGTCGCATCTCTTTTTAACAATAAAGATCAATTATGAACCAACACTCTGGTAAATCTTTTCTACAGCTAGCCCTTTCTTCCTACAAACAGTAAAAAATAGTGGTAAAAAATAAAATATAAATAAAAATAAATATCTTAACATGCAACTGCACAATCAGTCACAGAGCAATACAAGATTGCTAAACAATGTCATTGCTACAATTGCAAGCACATAAACGCAACTACACACATTTATTTAAGCAGCCTCAATTGGTTAAAATGAATCCTCTTACTGCACCCGCACCTGATTATCAACTCATATGAAGTGCTGAACACACCTGCTGCCAACTTGCCCTCAGGGCAGCCACGCCCTTCACTCCACCTTTGCTGTGGTACCTGCATTGTGATGTGAATGAGCCTGTTATGTTGCAAGTAGAAGCCAATCAGAATTAGAAAGTAGCTGTGATCTCACAAGAGAATAACTAGTTGTCTATGGACAAGAGCATTTACAGATGGACAGAAAAGATAAGCTCATACAGAAAATGAATTGTTAGCAAGAGTGTCTGAATGTGAGAAATTCCATTAATACGTTTATGTTAAGGAACAATCTCCTGCAAAACATATTCACAAAATACAAGGTACCTCTGAGACTGAATAAGATGTTACTTAATCTACAGAGGTATGATCAGAAGGTGATACAGAGATCAGGCAAGAAACTACACAAAGCAGATATGTTGACTAGAGCATATGTAACAGATAGCAAAATAATGTGGGAAGATGAATCAGAGATTCTTTAGGGTATAGTGCAGTTCCAACATCAGAAGAAAAAGAAAAGGAATTTCAGAGATAAACATGCTGATATATGTAACTACTGAAATAACAGACTAGGCAAATATTATCAGTAAAGAAAGAAATTTATGCTGGCTTTTCTTTTAAGGAAAAATAATTTGCTTCCAGAGCCTGAGGTTCAACATTCACAAAATAATCATTCTCAATCAACTGAGAAAACATGGCGTGCAACATGGCACAGTAATGAGAGAGAGGGATTCTCTGAACTAGAACCAACCAAGGCTCAACTCCATGGATGACAGCCAATGCATACCTTAACTGTCCAGTGGAAGCAATGACACCACATCCAGTTCCATATCATCCATGGAGCCAAATGGGTACTGACTGGTTCTAGTTCACAGAAGCCCTGCCTCTCATTAGTATGGAATATTATTCCAAAATAATCACAAGTATAAATATGATAACTGCTTTAAAGTTTATATTCTTACAAAAAGGAGTATCTGAAGTGCTTATAACTAAAAATGAGCCCCACTACATAAGTCAGGAATTCACACCATCTTGAATACAACGTACAACTGGAGAAAAATACCTAAACAATGAGGAATCGCATGACAAACAGTGGTAGGAAAAGCTATGAGCATTGTCACCTTGCCATATTAAATTATAAGAATACGTTATAGTGCAGGTGCTCCGTCTTTCACTAGCTCAAATGTTGATGGGTAGAAGGTTGAAAAGCAGATTACCTACTTCATTTACACTCCTGATGTCAGGGAATCGACAAAAAAGTTACAAACTTCATCTACATTACTGATGCCTGAGAATCAACATAAAATAAACGAAATGCTGAAAAAAATCAGCAGGGACAGAAATACTACTATGAGGGGGACTGCAGAAGACTAACAGACTTACAGGTTGGAGATGAAGAATTAAACAAGCTATGGGAAAGTGCTTTCTGAAGCTGTAGTTACTGGTAAAGCAGCTGAACCAAGATTCTGTATAGTTTGTGGGGAAGACTGCAATCTCTACAGAAAAAAAACTGCAGAGATCCCAAAAAGATAAATACTTAGCTCTAGGGAGTTAAGCAAATGGAAATTTAAGAATCACTCATTCTGCAACAAAATAGACTCTGTAAAATAATGTGAGGCTAACAGATGCACCCAGATATACTATCTGCCTATACTGGGTCAATCTTTTTACATTTGTACTGAAATGAGGTTAAAATGAACTGGAACTGTAATCAAATCATGAGAGGAAAAAGTGAGAATAAAATAACATTTAAAAAAGGAAAACAATTTCATCAGTTCCCTAGTATGGGTGTTTGAAGAACCACTGGTTTTGCCAAGAAATATGAGGTGAAACCAAATGGGCCTTTCATGACTCTACAACTGGAGCAGCTGGTACTCTACTGTGTATAAGCAGACTTGTGCTAAACTATCAGGATAGTTGAAGAATTTATGGCCTTTAATTTTCTTAGTTAAAAATCAGCATGGACTTTCTGACTGAGTGATATGCATGAATTTGTACACAAAGGAGGCACATATTCAATGATGGTTCAAGTAAGGAAAAGTACAATAATAGGATGACTTCTTTGGATCTTGACAACACACCCTTGAAAATTAACAGGACCAGACATAAGGAAGGATTTTCTGACCATTGTTGAAGCATAATGGTTCAATGAGAGAGAGAGAGACATGAACAGAGTTATCTGCATAAGTACTCAGGCAGCATATGCCTGTATCTCTTTGAAGAGGAGTACCACTTAAAACATATGAGGTAGAAACAGCATATTTGCTGAATGCTGCTATGATGCATTTTTTCTCTCTCTTTTTTGTTGCATTTAGCTTGAGACTGTTTTCAGTACATTATGTATAAGCACATAACAGCTCTTGGTGGAACAGTTCATCATCAGTGCATGAGCATACAACAGATTCAGGCTATAGCCATCAGCAAACGTGGTTAACCCTACTTCTGGGATATTGGCTTAAATGTTTGCAAGCAGATGCCAAACAGGAAAGCACACAGAACTGATCTTTGTGGAACTTGACTAGTTACAATTTTACATTCTGAGAGGTTACCAGTCATTTTTCCAACTTTGGATCAGATGGGTAGCCAATTTGCAATTCATCAGACAATGCAGGGGTTTGCATTAAGTTTGTCAAATTTTTTATTAACACTAGTTTGGAGGATAGTGGGCCGGATTTACGAAGGCTTGCACGGAGTGTAAGAACAGTGTAAGATGGCAGACAGGCAATATGTCTGCCGAGCAATTCAGCAATAGCCGGCAGGGGAGTGCATGAGAGCTTCTAAACCTGCTCTTGCACGGACAGTGTTATGGTATGCAAATTACCTCATTTGCTGCAGAAAGCTATGCAAATGAGGTAAATGTGTGATCCAGTAACCACTAACCTGCCCTTGTAAGAGTAGTGTTATTTGCAGAAATGTACTCCGTTCTGCAAATAGCTAAATGGAGCTATGACAGCTCCAAATAAAGGATGCATCTAGTTAAGGAAGCATGCCAATGGCCAAATATAAGGCCATTGGCATTTGCAAATATTGTAAATCCGCAAAATCTGATGTTATTTTTTTTCCCAAATCGCCGATGTTTAACCATAGCGCAGCAACGTGCAAACATGCTGCGCTTTAAATTAAATGAAAAAAAGGGAAAAATATCCACAAATGTGCTTTTACACTAAAAAGCTTGTCCTGCCATGCAGATGAATGGCAGGCTGCAAACAATATGGCCACTGAGTAGTGGTTGCTAAGGGGGAGAAGTTTAGTGTGAGAGATGTAACCAAGCATTAGTAGGCAATCCTATGCAAATGAGGATAAGGATAGTGAATCCCAACTTTCCCAGGCATGTGAGCCATGTACCTAGAGTGTAAGTGTAGGAGTAGGGTAGTAGTCGAGTAGAAGATAGGTGACATCATGAGGGGGTATGTCTGAAAGACTGTAAGGTGATTGGAGCACAGTGGCATGTGTTTGCCCTGAGTTGCTCAAGATTGCAAGAGGCGTGTTTACAGTGGTAGTAGCTGAAAACAAGAAAGCAAAGGCGTACGCTGTGGCTATATCAGAAATTTCTTGCAAATGGGCACACAGCATGTGCGCATGCGCAGTGTCGCTAGTGTCTGGCAGCTTGTTTGTGAGCCACTGCCCCTTGTGGAAACAGAAAGGGAAAAAGGAAGGAAAAGTAGTAGGAAGTTAACCAAGGAGAACTAGCAGAGCTGCCCGGTGAAATATATCACAATCAGCAAATTACACAGGCAGTCAACTAGCCCAGCCCAGCCCAGCAATTTAAACTCTGCAAACAGCAGTCTAACCTGTTTTCTCACAAGAACTCTGCAACACTGCAGTTTAGAAAGAGTGAAAACTCAAAAGCTTAAGGCTGACAAAATGTTAGGGGCTGCCATTGCTATTATAAACCAACATGTGCAAGGTGCTGAGGGTGGTGATGTTGTGAATGCTGCTGAGCAACCCACAGTGAGGAGACGGAGAAGAGTGTACAGACCCAGGGTAACCTACCAGGGGCTACATGAGCTGGATATAGTGGAGCGTTATAGAATGGTCAAAGACCTTCTGCAGCAAATTGTTGAGCTGTGCCGGCCATGCCTCACACACAGAACCAACAGAGGTGAACCCATCCCAGTGGATACCAAGGTATGTGTTGGCCTACGAATACTAGCTACAGGTACTTTCCAGAGACCAACTGGTGATATGATGGGAGTTTCACAGGCATCAGCATCCAGGGTTACTGCACCAGCTGTACCAGAGATTTGCCAATGGGGACATCCCTGACGGTCACCTAGTCGGGGATGCTGGATACGCACTGGAGCCGTGGCTGATGACACCCATCAAAAATGCACACACACCCGAACAAGAACTCCATAATGAGGCACATGCACAAACAAGAAACATAACTGAGCGTGTGTTTGGGATGCTCAAGTCACGGTTCCAGTGCCTGGACACATCCGGTGGAGCCTTGCAGTACTCACCAACTACATATACCCAAATTGTCATGGTATGTGCCATGCTACACAATATGATCCTACGAAAACAGCTGCAGCAGGAACAGCATGGGGCAGGCCCAAACAGCCCCCCACCATTGCCGAGGCCTGCACAGGCACAGGGTGACTCGGAGGAGGAACAACCTGAGCCTGCCCCAGTAGGCAGAAGAAGGTGTGCCCAGTATGCCCTGGCCTTGGCAAAGAGGCAACGCATAGCACATATACTGACTCAGTAGGAACCCTGGAAATGACACCTCTCTCTGACTCGCACATACAATAAAAGGGATGCCTAACTTGACACTATCTGTTTCAAACATGTATAGGAAGTGTATTATGTGCATCCAACATAGGCAGCCCTGCAGCACCACCTGAGGCATGATTGCCCTATATTAAGCAATATAAAGCAGTGTTAAGCACATTTTACCGGTATTTAGCATATTTAAGCACAACTGCACGGAGCTGCGCGCCGCAAAAACTAGCGCAACATCGGGCAACATTGGGCAACGTTGGGCAAAGTCAGCTAAATATGCTCACACCTGCTTTACTGTTCCTTAACCAGTCAGGTCTGCCCAGCAGGAAAATAAAAAGCAGTGACAGGGCTCAAACTCAGGATACTGTGCACTATAGACACAGTACTGAACCACTAAGCCATGACAGCATTTCACTGGCACAGACACAGCAGGGCAATTGTAGACTAACGCAAACACAAACAAATGCTGTATCATGCCCACTGAACTTCCCCCCAGGCCTATGCAGAGAGATAGCAGGCCAGGCAGTGTGATGTGGGTTGGGTAGGCTATGAAGTCACAAACTAATAAACGTGGAATTGGAAGCTAAGTTCTGTAGTACAGTAGTATGCCTCAAGCCAGTATGATAGGCAACAGTACAGACTGAAATGGAGTACCTGACATAGCAGTGCAGGCCTAGCAAATGTGTATAAGTGTCAGGTGAACCCCTCATCCAATGTACACCCACAGTAACAATCAGGTGTGCCCCCTGGGTAAAATTGTGCAAATAATAGCTGTCCCCCCTGTATGTAGAAATGTTGATAAGTCTATGCAAAGCGACTCATGGAAGCCCTGCAGGCACAGCGTGCTTCCTGTCTATGTACAACACAAAGGTGAGCCCTGAAGTAAAAAACAACTTGATTTTTCACACACATATAGTATATATGGCCATACTGGGCATGCTCACACACTTCAACAAATTCAGCAAATCCCAGTCAGCAACATACTGAAAGGTCATACTGGAAATGCTCATACACTTAGGCCATGTCTGAGTATAGCAGTGGGCCACACATATCTGGCAGTTGCAGTTCTCACCCCAGAAACATGTCACCATCCACCAATCTTGCCTTGCGCACACAGTGAAATGAAAACAGACCCATACAATATATTGGACTTCTGTCATAATCAAACTATGTACTACAGGTACTGAACTCGTTCAGAGAAAGTGAAAATTCAAAGAAGACCAATAAATCTCTGATCAGTATCATCAATAAACAATGAACACTCCTAACATTATCCAGTCCTTGTTCTGGCAAAAATATTGTCAAAGAGTCCATAGAGAACCATGAAGCTTTATTTCACAATGTCATAAATATTAATGTAAACACATATATGTTCTGAGTCAGTGCAAACTGTAAATTAATACATGTACATGACTGACACCGCCAACATCTTGTCAGACAGGTTCATACATATTTACCCCCCTCTCACTGACAAAAGGGCCCATTATCATACCTGGAGACTGTGAAAACCCAGAAATCACATATACAATGGTTAAACAGTACTTTCCAAACCAAAAAACACGGTGTCTATGGGATGACATGGCTTCCCTAGCTGTGTCATATGTGAACTCCAAAACAAACAGACCCTGTACCTGAACAGTCCGTTGAGACTCACCCTCTGTACAGGATATGAAACTGTTGAATGCGTTACAGCAACATTTGGCACACTCCACAAGTGTTGGTGCACAACAGACCATAGGAACTATTGTCTTATAAGCCTATTAAGCCTGATTTGTAAGGCCATGGAGTCCATCATGATGGAACTCATAAACAGAGCTATTGCGAGCCTACAAACACCCAGCCCTACCAATTTCGGTTTGGTCAGGGGCAGATCATGGTTCCCAAACCTGCTAGACTGTTTTCAAGGCAGTCACCCAGGACATACATCAATGAAATGAGCTACACATGTCCCACATAGACCTTGGAAAGCCCTCTTCCAATATCCCAGACACATGTCGTATCCACAAAATCAACAACCAGTGCATAAATATGTATGTCATCTGATGGATTGCCAACTGGGGCACAGATAGATCACACAAGGTAAGAATTGTGGTCTCCTGTTCAAGCTGGTAACAACTACTGTCCCCCATGGCTCAGTCCTGGGACCCCTCCTGTCTGGTGTATACTTTTCAGAAATATAGTCAAACACACGAGGGCTATGTTTAGCAAAGTTTGTGGATGACTGCAAAAAAGTTGTCATAATCGATGTGTGGGACAACAGAGACATCCTTAAAAAGGGTCTCAGTGAGACAAATGTGGTGTAAAAACTATTCCCTCGTGCTACAGTCATACAAATACCACATAGGTGCCAACACCCTAAATATGGAGGTGATAATAAGGAATCTATGGACACATGTGGATAGTTATCTCTACTTCCAGAAATATATTCACAAAGTGGTTAGAAAATCATGCTGTGTGTTCCCACAAACTGCCAAGGACTTTGCATGTAGGTCAAAGGAGGTTCCCTCTATTCATCGCAGGTGTGTTGTGGTACTCTCTGACGGGTCTGATGACCGATGAGTAGAGGGAACCTCCTTTGACCTACATGCAAAGTCCTTGGCATAGGACTAGGCACCTTCAGCAGCTGGAAAGACCACTGAAGTACCTCAACAAGAGGATTACTGGCCTCAAACAGTAGCTCCATGCAACCAGACTGAATTTAACTCAATCTGTACTCTGTTGCATACTGTCTACTCAGGAGATCTTTGCCCAACAGACAGGTCCATTTCCAATGCAGAACTGATGTACATGTACTATCTGACGTAAACCCAAGCTCACTGTACCACATGCTCTAGGGATATCATCATCACAACATTAAATAGAACATGTTGGAGGGATACATGACTAACTCACACACTTCCCTTGCTTTGGAACAGGCTCCCAACCGACATTAAGCCGAGACCCTCACTGACACTCTTCCAGAGGAGTCTTGATGAGTGTATGTGAAACTGAACCGTCACACCATGGATCACTTCATCAGCTCTACTACACAGAGGCCTAGGGAACTAACTCCATGGGTGGTGATAGCTGCACACTCTGGACATACTAATATATGCCTACAGGCAGATAGCCTATCACCTACCTATGTACCTATATATATATATATATATATATATATATATATATATATATATATGTAGGATATGTAGGGGGAACACAGTATAATAAACCAAAGATGGATGGGCAGAGATGTGTGTAAGAGGGTGACCATGACAGGGAGCCATCCAGGACTGTCCCACCCAGCACACATCCCAATGGCAGGAAAGACATGAGGTGCACATCTCTCCCACTGTACATAACAGCCACCAGTATCTGTAAGCATTACAGTGTATGTGGTCCATGTGCCTGCTGTACAACATGACTGTACAATGAAGTACACATCTACTATCTGTAGACATGTACCTGTCACATAGGTCCATAGGTATGTAGTAGACTATCTCCACGAAGGCATATATCAGCCTACGCAAGTTGTGCAGCTTTCACCACACCATTGGGTAGTCTCCCAAGGCCTAGTTCTAATAGTTAGTACCCTAAGCCCCTTTCTAGTGGGGCTGCTGATGTGATGCCTGGCATGAACTGTCTGTTTCCCATCCACTCATCAAGGTTCCAATTGAAGAGTGTCAGCGAGGGGTTCTGTCTGATGTAAGGCAAGTGTCTGGGATGGTACTGTATCCCACCAGCATGTTGTATTCATCGTCCTGATGAGGTTCATATCCTTGGAATGTGTAGGGTGACTCAATGTTGTTATGTGTATATGGAACATGTTCGACAGTCATTTGTTGGACATGGCTCTGTATGTCAGGCAGAGTGTGCCTCTGAGTAGGAGGTACGCAACGGAGAACAGATGTAGTTTTACCAGTTGTGTTGCATAACACAACTGTTTGAGGCCAGTAATCCTCTTGGTTAGGTACCTATGTGTTCTCTACAGCTGCTGGATATGCTAAGTCAAGTACATCCAAAATGGTGCACTGTACTCAATGATGGGTCTGATGCTGTAAGAGTAGAGTGCCAACACTACCTCTTTGGATCCTGATGCAAACCCTTTGTTGATTAGGTGGGCCACATAGGATCTCCCAATCACTTTGGCAACATGGTTGTCAAAGGAAAGATGACTATCTACTTGTGTCCCCAGATCCCTTATCACCTTGTTATTTTTAAGGGGGTAACACCCATGTGGTAGTTTGTGTGTATTTTGTTTTCTACAAAGAGGATCACTATGCATTCCTCCACAGTGAGCTTGAGGCCATGATTCTGACACCAAACATCTGTCTCATAGAGTCCCTTCTGGAGAATATGTCTGTCTTCCGGGGAATCTGTTATGGCAAACACTTTACAATTCCCAGGAAACTTAGTCAACCACAACTCTCCTGTGTTGGCATGTACATTTGAGAAGTCTATACCAAACAGGAGGGACCCCAGGACTGAACCCTGGGGGACACCAGTCGTTACCGGTGTAGAGTCTGACATGTAGCCAGCAACTCGTAATGTGTGGGATCTATCTGTGAGGCAATTTGCAATCCATCCTGTGATGTATGGATTCATGGCCAGGTTGGTGAGCTCATCTATGATACCTGACTGGGGAATGCTGTCAAAGGCCTTAGTGAGGCATAGGTAGGCTGTGTGGATCTCATTTCAATCATCCATAGCCTGGGTAACTGTCAAAGAAATCCTCCCAGTTCAGGAGGCGTGTTCTGCATTTGACCAAGCCAAACTGTGTGTGCTCATCTGTGTGAAGGTTCCCAATCTCTGTATTGTTGACTTCCATTATGATTGGATCCATTGCCTTGCAGAACACAATTGTCAGGCTCATAGAGCATGAATGCCAAGGGGTTTTCATGGCCCCACCCCTGTGGAGTGTGAAGAACGTTGCTGTGCAACATTCTATTGGTACATATCCTGTAGAGAGCATGTAGAGAGAGGTGTAGGTATCCTTGATGAATATGGATACATCCTCACCCTATGTGCTATGATTCAGGTTCTGATACTGGAAGGTATGGAATGAATAGTATCCTGGTAGTGCTGGTGTGCTGTCTGGAGCCTTGAACTAGGTTACTGACACCGCACAGATATCAATATTCTCCATAATGAGAAGTGCCTCGAGTGTGTGCATCTGGAGGCTGAGACTTCTGGCGATGAGTAGCATTTAGCTCACTTTGTGGTTATTTGTGTTGGTTACGGGGTTTGGTTTGTCCTGCGTGACCGGTGTTTCACACCTGATGTCAGTGCCTCATTGGTTCCATCTGACCATAAGCTAATCACCCTACATATCCACATTCTGGACCCACACCCCCATTAAGGAAACCATGTTAAATCATTTCTCCAAAGCCAACGTCATGCTTCTTAAGACAGAAGTGCTGAACTGCAGGACACACATGCAGATGGACAATACAGTTATGACTACTTAATCCTTCACAATTGCACTTCATAAGCACTTACATGACTGCATGCATCGTGCTATCCCAAACAGAACCAAGATGCTAACCTCCAAGAAAAGGAAGCCAATCTGTTGTTCCAATGCCATATACAAACTGCACAACAGAAGGAAAATACTGTTGCAAAACAGGGTAAAATCCCATGAGGGGAGGAGCTCCATGGTCCACATCAGTAAGAAGCTGTGATCCATGTAAAATTCTCCAAAGCTAGTTATGAAAACAGAATCGAAACTGATTCTAAAGACAACCACAAAGCATTCTATAGCTATGTCAAGAATCTCAATGGCAACACTCAGATCTGCTCTGAGTTACAGCACAATGGCACTAAATATACAGACCCAACTAATATTGCCAACATCCTGGCAGATAGGATCAGTGCTAACTTTACCCCCCCCCCACCCATGAATGAGCACATCTCCATAACGGAAGACTGCAAAGTTGCTGTCATCATGGCTGCACAGGTAAGAAGCACTCTCCAAAGCCAGTAACACAGCATCCATGGGACCAGATAACATCCCAGACTGTGGTCTACACAAACTACAGAACGAACAGGCACCACACCTACGTACCATGTTTAGTCATAGCCTCACCTCAGGCTTTGTGCCTGCTGAATGGCGCACAGCGACGGTTATCCCACTACACAAGGGGGGAGACACCATGGTCCCCAGGATCTAGTGGCCCATTAGCCTAATGAGCCTGCTCTGCAAGGCCATGGAATGTATCATCACATAACTTATAAAAAAAGACATTGGTAATCTCCAAACACTGGACCACAACCATGTTGTGTTTGTAAAAGGCAGATCATGTCTCCTAAACCTGATAGACGTCACTGAAGCAGTCACCAGAACAGTAGACAAGGGTAAGGTGGTTCACACAGCCTATGTAGATCTTGCCATGGCTTTCAACACCATCCCCCACTCTGGAATTATAGATAAACCCACTAAACTAGGTATAAATCGCTATGTCACATGATGGGATGCCAACCGGCTAACTGACAGAACACACACTGTGAAAGTAGCAGACTCCAAGTACGACATTAGACCAGAGACAAATGCAGTACCACAGGGTTCAGTCCTGGCTCCTGTCTGGAATCTACTTCCCTGAAGTAAACTTTGACATGGAAGGTCTGTGGCTAATGACGTTTCCAGATGACTGCAAACTAGGAGCCATAATCAAAACTACTGAAGATGTGGACATCCTACAAAAGGGCCTCACTGAGACAGATGCCTGGTGTCAAAGACATGGCTTCAAGCTCAATGCCAAAAAGTGCATTGTCATTCCCTTTGGTAAAAACTCTGTAGCCATGAACTACAACATAGGCGGTAGTATACTTAACAGTGAAAGTGTAATTAGAGACCTTGGGTCACAGGTGGACAGTGGATACAGCTGTGATAATCACATCCCCGCAGTAGTCCAAAAATCCTTCTACGTGGCACACCTCATCACAAAAGGTGTCTCATGCAGGATAGAAGAGGACATTGTTCCCCTCTACTCATCACTCACTAGATCCATAACAAAGTACAACGCCCCTTTTGCTATGTACCTCACAAGACATCAACAACAACTGGAAAGGCTGCAGACATACCTCACAAATAGCATTAGCGGCCTGAAATACATGCCATACACAGACAGTCTCAAAATGCTCCAGCTGTACTCTCTCGCATATCGCCTACTCAGAGATGATCTCTGCCTAACATACAAAGCTATGTCAAACACAGAGCTGTTGGACATGCTCCACGTAAAACACTCACAATCCCTCGGATCTTTGGCCCCAAAACCCAGAGTGAAATACAAAAGGAAGTGGTGTATCCATTTACCCTATAGATACCCAAACCGTCAGGTCAGTGGCACAGCATGAGGCCTTGGAGACCATGCAAGTGCAACTAACATTGTGCAAAGCTGCTTATCAGATTGTAGCCTGCTACAGATCACCTACCTTGTCTCAGGAACCTCACCCAGTATTCCTGAGAACAGTGGAAAATACAAATGTCCTACCAAACACCATTATATGAGGAGAGTACAACTACCAAAACACTGACTGGGAGAATTACTTGTGTACAACGTCCTTTGCCCAATGCTTCCCAGAGTTTAAAAACTCAAACGCTCTGGAACAGCTGGTCACCACGCCCACTAGAGGTGACAACATACTGGAACTGATCTTCACCAACTTGGGGTACCAGTGTTCCACAACAGAGATAAACCCCTCGTTGGTAATATCAGATCATAAAGTAATCACACTGGACATCCACATCACGCCCCCCCCCACAGTCATGGAAACCATTGTGAAGAAAGTTTCTAAAGCAAACAGTACACTTCTCAAGACCAAAGGGGAAAGTTCTAAAGCACCCTCGCTATAGGATAATGCTATACAATCTGCAGAATCATTTACAAGTGCATTCTATGAGCATCTACAGGGATGCATGTATTGAGACATGCCAAATAAAACCACGATGCACTCCTCCAAATATAGGAAACCAATCTGGTGGATGTCGCACATAAATGAGCTATACAACAGAAGGAGGGAACGAACACATGACAGAGCAAACTTCACATAAGGAAAGGCATCACTGATCATTATTAGGAAGAAACAATGATCGCACATAAAATAATCCAAGGCCAGTTTCTAAAGACAAATTGCCAAGGAATGTAAGAATAACAGCCACAAAGCCTTCATTAGCTATACCAAACATTTAGGTGGAACTCTCAAAAATGCTGTCAGCTACTGCAAAATGGAAAAAAGATACACTGAACCAACTTACACTGCCCACATCCTGGGGGACAAGTTCAGTGCAAACTCCCCACCACATCACCCCCAAAAGGGCCTGTGTCCATCCCAGAAGAATGCAGAGCACCAGACTTCATGGACAGGCAGGTAGAAACAGCCCTCTCCAAACCTAAGAACACAGCATCAATGGGACTGGATGGTGTCCCAGGCTGCGACTTACACCAGCCCCAAAAAGAACTACACCCTCAACTACATTCACTGTCCAGACTCAACCTTACCACAGGCTATGTACCCAAGGAATGGCATACAGCAACAGTCATCCAGCTCCACAAAGCGGGTGCCACAACAGAACCAGGAAACCATTGCCCTATAGGCCTACTCAGCCTGGTCTGCAAAGCTATGGAGCAAATTTTCATGGAACCCATAAACAGAGACAATGGGGACCTCCAGACACTGGACTTTACCCAACTTGGCTTTGGTAAAAGTAGATCATGTCTCCTAAACCTAGTTGACTTATTTGAAACAGTTACCAAGGACATAGATGAAGGTGAATGTAGTCCACACAGCCCACCTGGACCTCACTAAGGCCTTTCGACACCATTCCCCACTCTGGCATCATGGACAAGCTTACCAGCTTGAACATTACCAGCTATGTTACAGGATGGGTGGCCAACTGGCTCACAGGTCAAACACACATGTTCAGAGTTGCGGGTGCCATGTCCGACTCTAAACCAGTCACAAATGGCATCCCACAGGTATTGGTCCTGGGACCCCACCTGTTCAGTAGATACTGCTCAGAGGTACAAGCAAGCATGGGAGGAGTATGGCTGAACAAGTTTGCAGATGACTGATAACTGTGGTCCATAATCGACTCCATGGCTGAAACAGACATCCTACAGAAGGGTTATATACAGACAGATACCTGGTGTCAAAACAATGCCCTCAAGCAGAATGGCAAAGAACGCATAGTCATCCCCTTTGGATAAAACAAAGTGCACACAAATTACCACATAGGTGGGAATCCAGTATGTACAGAGAATGTAATTATGGCCCTGGGGACACAGGTAGACAGTAAACTATCCTTTGATGATCACATTGCCAAAGTGACTACAAATTCCTTTTATGCAGCCCACCTAATTTCACCTAATGTAACCCACTTTGTCTAGTCTGATGACGTCACCATCCTACAAATATACCTGTGGAAAGGAAAACTCCTAGTAATGTGAATAGCGCGTCATGTAAATGCGTACTGCTCTAGTATCATTAAGTAGTTAGGTAGGGGTTTGAATCCTGCACTTGACAACTGTGTGTGTGTGTGTGTGTGTGTGTGTGTATGTCTGTGTGTGTGTATCTCCTTGTAGAAGAGCAACCTTTTTGGAGACAACTACAACACCTTAAATGTGGTATACCCATCTTTGTCAAGTCTGATGATGTCACCATCCTAAAAATATACCTGTGGAAAGGAGAACTCCCAGTAATGTGCATAGCATGTCGTGTAAATGTGTATTGCTCTAGTATCATTAAGTAGTTAGGTAGGGGTTTGAATCCTGCACTTGACAAGTGTGTGTGTGTGTGTGTATCTGTGTATCTCCTTGTACAGGAGCAACCTTTTTGGAGACAACTACAACACCTTAAATGTGGTATACCCATCTTTATCAAGTCTGATGATGTCACCATCCTACAAATATACCTGTGGAAAGGAGAACTCCCAGTAATGTGTATAGCGTGTCGTGTAAATGCATACTGCTCTAGTATCATTAAGTAGTTAGGTAGGGGTTTGAATCCTGCACTTGATAACGGTGTGTGTGTGTGTGTATCTGTGTATCTCCTTGTACAGGAGCAACCTTTTTGGAGACAACTACAACAGCTTAAATGTGGTATACCCATCTTTATCAAGTCTGATGATGTCACCATCCTACAAATATACCTGTGGAAAGGAGAACTCCCAGTAATGCGTATAGCGTGTCATGTAAATGCGTACTGCTCTAGTATCATTAAGTAGTTAGGTAGGGGTTTGAATCCTGCACATGACAACTGTATGAGAGTGTGTGTGTATATATCTCCTTGTAGAGGAGCAACCTTTTGGAGACAACTACAACACCTCAAAAGTGGTATACTTATCTTTGTCAAGTCTGATGATGTCACCATCCTACAAATATACCTGTGGAAAGGACACCTCCCAGTAATGTGTATAACGCGTTGTGTAAATGCATACTGCTCTAGTATCATGAGGTAGTTAAGTAGGGGTTTGAATCCTGCACATGACAACTGTATGACAGTGTGTGTATCCCCTTGTAGAGGAGCAACCTTTTTGGAGACAACTACAACACCTTAAAAGTGGTATACTTATCTTTGTCAAGTCTGATGATGTCACCATCCTACAAATATACCTGTGGAAAAGAGAACTCCCAGTAATGTGTACAGTGCGTCATGTAAATGCGTACTGCTCTAGTATCATAAAGTAGTTAGGTAGGGGTTTGAATCCTGCACTTGGTGAGTGTGTGTATGCTCTATGTGTGTGACACAGTTGGTGACTGTGTTGTGGGTTTTGATTTTACTACTGTATGACATATCACAATGACAACAGTATGTGCATTGCACATCAGGTAGCTGTGTGGCAAATTCATATAAGTACATGTGACCTCAATTATTTCAGAGGTGGGAACCCTGCTTTCTCCATGAACTCATCTTTTATCTTTGCCAGAGTGTGCTGCTGCTTTCCAGACCTTAGGTCACATCTGTATGCTTATGACAATCCCAGGCACTGCAGTGATCCCTGGCCTAGGTCATCTGTGTCACGCACACTCATTACGGTTTCTATTGAATAGTGTGAGTGAGGGTTTATGCCCGAGGTATATTTCAGATCAGTTAAAATGCAGCAAAGTCTGTCAATGATGGCTATTCATTATAGGTGTACAACAACCTTTGTGGATATGCATGCAGACCCCTTATTGCTTATGTGATTCACCAAGGGATTTCAAAATACCTTTGGAAATGGGATTACCAAAGGAGAGATGATGTAACACTTGGCTGTATGTATCCATCGGTACCTGTCAACATGTTGGGGGCTACTAGCTATGTGGTACTGTGGGGATACTATGTTTTGTATAGGTGGATGACCATGCTTTAGTTGGCTTATAGTTTTACAGCATGGGTTTGACAACAGGTATCTGTCCATATGATACCCTTGTGGAGGATGTGTGTGTCATCTAGAGAATGATTATAGGCCACAGTATGCATTCCCAGACGTGGACGGATGGATCACCTTTATATCCCCGAAATCGCGTTTCGCCGACACACTAATCACCGACACCAAAAGACCGACAACTAAAAATACCGACAACGCAAAACACCGAAAACCATTACACCAACACACTACACGTAAACAACACAGTACACTACATAACATATCCACTATCCCTAACCCAAACCCTAAGGTCCGACACTACCGCACACTTACCCTACCTGCACCCTAACCCTAACTCACTTACCCACCCCTAACCCCAAGATCCGACACTACCGCACACTCACCCTACCTGCACCCTAACCCTAACTCACTTACCCACCCCTAACCCCAAGATCCGACACTACCGCACACTCACCCTACCTGCACCCTAACCCTAACTCACTTACAAACCCCTAAACCCACAGTCCCTCACTATCGCACACTTACCTGTCCGCTCCCTAACACTAAATCCCTCACTTGATCACTTACCGAGTCCGTCGGGTTCTTACCTTGTCGGTCATCTGCATTGTCGGTGTTTTCGTCCCGTCGGATTCCGTGTCGGCAAAACGCGTTGTCGGGCATCTGAAGGTGACCCGGACGGACATATCCCTACTGTGTTTGCTTGTACCTAAGTGAGCTATATGGCAATCAGGAGTGGTCCCAGGAATGGGTGCAGGTAAACACCACTGGTTACTGGCATAGTATAGTTCCTGAAGGGTACAAATGTTACTGTGTGTCCTACATCTGTCTCTCAGTTGTCAAGACATCATCTAATGATTGTTTATGGTCAGGCTGTAGAGGTTATGTATACTACCAGAATGCAAACCAATGACAGATAGTAACAGTATCACCCACAGCACAGTGTCAAACCATGTCATACACACATGTGTACCCAGGTTCCAAAATGTGTGTAGTAAAATGCATACTGGCCACCAATAGAAACTATGGAGTGTTAACACTCTGTAATACAGGGCATGTCACCCTGCCCATGCATCCACTATGCACGTACATGCAGAGAGTGCACCTCCACCATGTTCACAAATGTACACCTGCAAACCTGTGCTGCACACATCCCACATGTCCTGTCCACTCTCTAACACATGCTGCCAATACTACACACATCAGCTAAGTGGCACGTGGGTGGACAAGGCACTATTGGTATTAACACTGGTGTAAACAATACTACATTGACAATCATAGCATTAATGCATCATGGCTGCTCAGCTACACCTTCAAGGATAACATTACACTTTATTGCTGACAACATGCTAACATTGCTATACTGCCATAAAGTCACCCTGTGCATCAGCACCATGTTAGCCTTTTATGTTACAGATGACAGGAGATGGCACAGGTTTCATCATATGCACAGGGTGCGTTGTTGGTTTGCCAGAGGCCTACATTGAGCCATACAATCGACATGTGTGTGTGTGTGTGTGTGTGTGTGTGTGTGTGTGTGTGTGTGTGTGTGTGTGTGTGTGTGTGTGTGTGTGTGTGTGTGTGTGTGTGAGGGCCAAGAGTACTGGTATGGGCCAATGTTGATGTAATGTGTGCGGGTATGTGTTTGCCCTAGGTGTCTGGTTTATGTGTGTGTGTGTCTGCATGCACACAGTTCCACCATGTGGCTGCCATATACGGGGATTTGTGGGAGAGCCACAGACTGTACCTGCCAGGCTTTACAGATCGTCTCTGGCCACGGATACAGTACCTGTGCCTGGTAGGGGTGCTACTGACAGTATCAGGTACTGAGCCAGACTGAGTACTATCCTCAGAGGTAGACATATGTACACTGGACCCAGGTCCCTGCCGGGACTGTCCAGAGCCACGTGCACGTGGTCTTCTAGGACGGTCTATGGACAGCCCACCCCC
Organism: Protopterus annectens; assembly: GCF_019279795.1. Taxonomy (NCBI): domain Eukaryota; kingdom Metazoa; phylum Chordata; order Ceratodontiformes; family Protopteridae; genus Protopterus; species Protopterus annectens. The sequence goes on along the minus strand of NC_056732.1, from coordinate 1,254,121,435 downwards.
AACATTGCTGTGGCTGGTACTGGCACTACGGGAGCGGCTGTGACTTGAGGGACGTCCGCGGCGACTTCCAGCTGCTGATGTTGCTGGCATACATCCACGTCAACGTCTCACCCATCCCGCAATGTCCTGACTCATGGACATGACATTGTGGAGGATATCTAATGTCTCACCCCAACGTCTATCCATGACCTCAGTGTAATTATGGATGGCACCTGCTAGGTCACAGATACTGTCAGTTGAAGCGGTGTTATGTGCCCTCTGTGCCCTTAGTCCCTGTCTGGTGCACTGTTCCATACGTGCCTGTGCCTCCATGACAGCCTGGAACATGCGTGAGGTTGTAAGACCTGTGGCACGTCTGCCAGGGGCATGATGACCAACAGTGCTCCGACGAGAATCCCTGGACATCTGCCTACGTGGTACCATTCCAGACCTCTGGGTATGGCTGCAGTATCCGGATGCATGTGCCATATGTACCACACTGTCCTGGCCATTGCCGACAGTAGACTGTCCTTCAGCTAAGGGCATTGGTGATGAGGGATGTATTGGCAGTATGACTGTGTGCATAGATGGGGTGGACAGTTGTGTACTGTCGATTGGTGGCCCAACGACAGACCCTGGCAAACATGCCTGTGCCTCAACACACCTATCATCATTATCACTATTTGAGCCAGTGACATCAGGTTCCTTGCTGCAGTGAACCAGCCCAACCTCAGCACCTGTGAGAGGAAGACAGGAAACACACTTTACGACCTGTACATGATGTTAGAACACATGAACAAATGCACACATGAACACATGCAGACATGAACACATGCACACATGCAGACATGAACACATGCACACAAATACACTCCTCACTAAAGCAGAGACACACACACACACCACCAGCAATCCAGAACATACCCAATAGCGGTTAATGGTGGGGTACAGTATCACAAGACAAACAGTCATATCACACGTGTCAGCATGCAGGACATGTGTTGCTCAACAGCATGCAGTGCGAGTGTAGACAGTCCTTGTTTATAACAGTATACATGGCTTTGATGCATGTGTGTTGTTGTTCAGTGATTGTCCTCACCCTGGAATGCAATGTGTACATGGACACAACATTGCTGTGCAAGTATTACAAGCTCTGCAATGTGCTGTGCACCATCACTCACAGGTACACATACCATGGCTGGATGTTTATCTGTGTGTCACATAGATATCAGTTACTGATTAGAGTGTCTGTGTCTTTAGCAGATAATTGTGGACACTGGTTTAGCTCATGCATGCTATGTATACACACAGGCTGAGTGGTGTGTGCATACCTGATGGAATACCATTGCTCAACATAGCCACTGTACAGTAGTTATGGTGAGTGTAGAACATATTGTCGACATGCCAGTGCCAGCCATGACATGGCATGCTACAACACAACTGCAACATTAAACATCACACATACCCAATGTGTGTCATGTGACCTATACACTCAATAGCATTACAAGACATATATGTGTCACTTTGTGCAAATGGTGATTGCTATGCATATTGTGTATAGGTGCATATGTTTGCACACACACAACATTGAGGTGTATAGCAATGAATGCTATGTGTAGTACTGTGGTTACTGTAACTGGATGGCGTGTTGTATCATGAGCCATCATCATGCAGCATCATGTGGTCACTCAAGGCTATTTATGTGTGCCAGACCGGCACCTATCATGCTGTACCTGAACTGCAGTACCATGGCTACATTCACCATTTCACAGCCAGTCGTTAAATGGGTTTGTAAGGTGCCCAATAGGGAGCATTGCCTAACATGAATGTGTTGTGTGTTGGAGAGTGTCGCACTGCCCCATGATAGGCCTCTACCCCTCAGGTATATTATGTTTGCTGTGTGGATGACATTTGGGATACTGGAGTGTGACCTTACAGCGTGTGTCTGAATATGCCATGTGCAGCATATTAACATGTACTGCGTATGATGGAGTTGTGTATGTCGTGTGCATGTGTATCGACTGCCTATCCAATGTACACTATAGTGTAGCCACAATTGTTTGGGATGCTCTGTGTATTGCATGTGTTTGATGCTGCCACTCACGTTACTGAGATGTGCATAGTCTCAGAGCAAACATGCACAGCATGCATTATGCGTAGGTGTGTTACATGTGTACATGGCCTACACCTCACCTATGACATGCACATTTTATTAGCAATATTAAATGTAGGACACACTCACCAGCATGGGTCTGCTGCCTTGCTGTCACACCAGGGGGACCTACAAGGATATGAAACAGTTTGTCAGTGGCAACAACTGTGGCATTGCTACTGTGGGTTTGCAATCTTACAGTAGCACAATGGTTGACAGTCACAGGCCTACACATCATGTTCCAAATTATCATTATTGAACAACATCAGGCTCCACATTTTCTAACTACACAGTACACATCTCACATATGCATGATCTAACAATAGAGGTAACAGTTGTCTACAGATATGCCATCTTACCTGCACGCTCCATGTGAACTTGCTGGGGGGCTCCAGCCTCCATGATGATGCATGTGTGCTGTTGTTGGCCGGGAGCCCCCAGGCTCAGGAGCAGCTCCTTCACTCTGGTGAGAAGGGGATGGGTGGCAACCCCACCACCTGTGGCAAGCTGTTGCCTACGGACATCAGACGCACCCTGCCGGACATGTTTAAGTAAATCACTGCAGTGAGGTCGTACCTGCTCATAAGTCCAGTTATGCATGCCTATGTCATTTATCCTACGGACAACATCTTGCCACAGCGCAGTCCACTCATGCTGGTCCTGGCTGGTTCTTGAAAATAGCAGGGTGTACTGTTGGACGAGACAGTTGGTTAGTATCTCATCCTCTGCATGGCTAAAGGCAGGATTGCGATGGTGGGACATGACCTTGGAAGACAATAAAACAATATGTGTGAGCAAGTCATGTGGCACACTTAACATTCTACAGTACAAATAACACTGAACTGCCATAAATAGCAAACTCTTGTCTGTCAGAGGATACACACTTTCAATACCACATATTAGTGCTCAACCCACAACTGCCTGACACTGCCTTACACGCTCTATATATTAAAACATTTTCTGCACTGCAACAAAGAGAAACCACTATGTAAGACTATGCAACAGTACATGGCACACTGTATGCGACACAATGCACCACCTAGCCACACAAGGTATATATCCAGCTAATGCATAACGAAATATGTAATCCATTGCAATGATTGTAAAGTCCAGTTACAGTATTACCAGTATACCACACTAGTTGTTGATGGAAACCCCCTGCCTACAATATGTGCACATTCATGAATATAGGAGGCATACTGCTGTACTAGACTATACATGTTGCTAGATACCCACTTATATCCTGTAACACACATATGACCAAGGGCATGTTACAGGCATACCCACACACACATCAGACATACATACAGGACACAGAGGTATGGCAACCCAGATGAGCTTTACGTGTGTACCATACAGTACTGTGTGCCAGTACTTACAAACCCTTATGCCTGAGGTATGTAATCTGTGAGGACTACAGGGAACACACAAAACAGTGTTTCCAAGCAATGTGGACATACACCATACTGTGCTGTTTAGGCCTACAGCTTCAGGTAGTACTACAGTTCATACAGGGGTTTGATTCACCAGCAGTACCAATCAATGAGCATACATGTACTGCTTTATCCTCCAATGGCACACCCCAGTTAACACAAAGGGACTACGTCAGACCGTATGCCATACTGCTTTTTCTGGCTAGCAATAGCATACACATCTTTTGCTGGGATCAGAGCTAGGACACATAATACCATGACAGAAACAGTTTCCCACTAAGCTATCCGACATATACACAACTGTGACACATTCACCACCACATTCACCATCACACTCAGTCAACCTCACATAGCAATTATTGCAACAAGTACATGTGGGTGTGTATTGGTTCATGGGTAGGTAATAGGCTATTGGCCCTAGGGCCTATAGAAGCCTAGCCAGACGGTACCCTGGCCTTTGACACCAAAGTAATTTAGTTTCATGTGTCCCTGTCAAGCAGAGCCACAGAGGTGATTCCTGGGGTGTATTTCCTATCTCCCATCCAATCATCAAGACTATTCATGATGAGTGCCACTGAGGAGCTTTGTTTGCTATTGATAGGTAGTTTGTTCCAGAGTATGGGATGTCTCTGAGATAGGAATCTATCCCTCCAGCATGTTCTGTCTATTGAGGTGACAAGGTTTAGGTCCCTAGAGCGTGTAGCTCGTAGGGATAGTGATCTGTTTACGTGGAGCATGTCTAACAGCTCTGGGTTTGACATAACTTTGTTAGTATGCGACACAGTCTAGCTGTGGTTTTGTGAGACGGTCTGCATAAGGCACCTGTTTGAGGACAGTATTACTCATTGTGAGGTATGTCTGTGGCCTTTCCAGTTGCTGTAGATGTCTTGTAAGGTACATACCAGAAGGGGCATTGTACTCTATAATGGGTTTTGTGAGTGATGAGTAGAGGGGAACACTGACCTCTTTTTTCCTGGATGACACAGCTTTTGTGATGAGGTGCGCCATGTAGACAGATTACATGACTAGTGTGGCACTATGATTATCAAGGGTGAGACTACTGTCCACCTGTGTCCCATGGTCTCATCACATTTTCTGTGTTAAGTCGACTACCACCTATGTGGTAGTTCATGGGTACAGAGTTTTTAGCAAAAGGGATGCGAATCAATTTCAGACATTGAGCTTGAGGCCATGGCTTTGTCAGCAGGAATATCAATTATGTGAAGTATGTGAGGTATACAGTTATGTAATGATATTGCACAGTCTTGTGTGAAATGCATTGAAGGTGTTCTCAGCCCAAGTGGCTTTAGCAGGCCTCACTGGCTGCAACACTGCAAACATAACAAATCACACCCACAGTGTTTAACCACCACATGTCATATACCAGCAAACAGCCATTGTCCACACTACTGTACAGAACACAGATGACATGGTTCAGATGTTTGACATTTAAAGCTGAGCTACATATATCACAGTTATATCCCACTGCACACAGCTACACACTGATTTGTCCATGGCACTAGTTATGCAGGGCATCTGTGCATAGATACATACTGCTGCCACATATTGATGTTTCAAAGTATGTACAGTAGTCTTCAAATACATCTACTACATGCCAGTAAATACATATCTGTTACATACCTTTCCTTTGTATGTGTTTGTAGTTTTCAGTTTGCTGTATCTTTGTCTTTATTTAAATTTTTTTGTTTCCACTGGTGTGGGTGGGGGAGTGTGTCGCTCTCTCTCTCTCTCTCTCTCTCTCTGTCTCTGTCTCTCTCTCTCTCTCTCTCTCAGCATCTGCAATGGGATGATTGCATGTGTGGCCAGCAAGTACAGCCTGCTTTTATAGGTATCTGCACATGTGCATGTGATGGCCTCTGCACCAATTGGTGGCCACCATTTGGCAATTGCATGCAGCCTGCTGTGTGGTAATTGCAGTACTCACTGTCATAGCAACCCAATGCTATAAATTGCTATGTCAGGTAGGCGTAGCCCTTTCAGCTTTCCAAAGTGGGGCCCATTCGTGCTTGCTGTGGACACCGTTGTGTAAGTCAGAAGGTTGGTATACTTCTTATATCTGAAGCTAGGGGTGTAGTCAGTGATTTAAATGTTGTACTCAGACCTGAATGTTGCCACTTCCACTACACAGTTGTCAGTGTAGAATTGTACTCACCCCTACAAATGCTAACACAAGATACATGGGTGTATGTAGTTTCTTTTCTACTTATACAATTAACTGCCATATAAAAGTAGTTATTGAGATGTTTTCATTTGGCATATGAACTGTTTGTGAACTGCTATACTGTGAATATTAATTTACTCACTTTTGAACAGTTTGTGCTTTTTTAGTGTTGGCATTAGCACAGGCTGCTCAAGAAAACTGGACAAATTTCAGTACTGAGTATGCCTACCTACATCCTTGGTAGACCCTGAACACACAGGTTTATTGTACATTTGGGTAGGGGTGCAGAAGGACAGAGAGCATTATGTATTAATGTGTGAACTTTATCTTGCTGGACTTAAAGGGTTGCTGTGTATCTGTTAGTTTACCAACGCAAGTAGTCTGTGTAGCTCCCAACTGTGGACCTATCCAGATGGTAGCCAGAGGTTAGCCTGTTATTCTTTGTCTGTGCACCACACCGGTCTTTTCAGCACTGGAACAATGGCATTGCCACAGTTGGTTGCTACCAGTACATGGCTACATCCCTTGGTATTTCACTGTTGTACTCCTACATAAGGGTATGCTTCTGGAACTCCTTCCAAAGCTATTTGCACAGTGTGTAACAGCAGAATAGCTGATATGTCTCTGTGTTTCTGCCTCTGCCAGGCCTCTCAAACACTCAGGTACATATTTGAACAGACTCAGGGAAATGTAGGTAGAAGTGAGGTACACCTTTACAATATTAGAGACATTAAGTCGAGACTTTGCAAGAACCAGAGCATATGGATTAATACACATTTCCTGAAGTACAAGCGGTGTCTAACTCTTACTTATTGTCATTATTCATTAAGTGTTATTCACCACCTTTCTGCCTAATGTCAGTAGCTTTCAGAGGGATTCAGAGTGACACAGCTAAAACCTGTCTCAAAATCAGGGACATGCCTGAAAATTAGTCACAGTTGGGAAGTATGGCCTCGGCCCTAATCAGATATGCTAGTGTTTGTCCTGCTATGATATTGTGTGGGGGTTGTAAAGTGCTGCTGTAACATTATTTCCTGCTAGAATGGCTGGTTCTCTTTTCACAGTCATGTAATGCAATTCCACAAGAACTACTGGTAAAGATACTCAGAACAGGGTTTGTGTTATGGCATTCCTATTTGTCCTTTACATTCACTCATTCTAATGCATGATATATTGATTTCAATTTGTTGTATGTTTACCATGGCTCAGTGGTACTTCATGCAGTCTAGTGTGTACAAGGTCCGGGGTTCGAGACTGACAGAGGTATTTTATTTTGCTGCTGAGCAGAACAAGGGCCCTGACAGAGTGACTAAGGCACTTTTAAGCAGTTGTAAGTGGGTTTGTGCGATGCTTAGCTAAGCGCACACAGGCGCACACTCTCGCAAACCCGCTAACTACTGCTTAAAAGTGCTTACTCCTGCTAACCCCCGCGCTCATTTCTTTGAAAGAAAAGAAAATGGGGAGATAGGAAAGTGGTGAAAACGGGGTACAAAGAGGGGAAGACAGTAGGGAATACAGCTCGGGATGTGCAGGACGGGTGTAGGGAAGGCCCATAGCTGCCCATTTCTTTAACAGCAACAGCTGTGCATATACAATAAATTTGGAGGAAAATATGAAACCTTCAACCCCTGCGAGAGGGGTGAGGACAACAAAGTATGTTTTACTGCCAATTAAATATCAGTTTATGTATCCAGCGGACATGTGTGCTAAATGGGCAGTTATGTATGGGGCGTAAATTTTTTTTTGGTAGCAGAATGCCCTTTTTTTTTTCAAGTAAGAGGAGAAGTAGGTATATTTGGGAGGTAGGTTGGGGAGGTAAACAGACAAGACAAACAAGATGCATACAGGGGCGGAATATGACACTTGTGGTGTGTGAACACCATTGACGGGGAAGGATGTTTGGTAATCGCAAGCCCATGAGCCCACAGATGGCAACAGTGGAACTGAGATCCCCACCCATGAGCAGTCACCACTGCACCTTCACAGCCCAGAGGGTGCCTGTGCTGGGGGCTGCGTAGGAGGGGCAGGCTCACCCGTGAGTCTCATCACTCGTGCCTCAAGCTGGCGTAGGGGATCAGCGACAGAACGCTCGATCTCCCTATGCACCACAGCCCGGACCATTCGGAGGGTGATAGGTGGCCCTCCTCCACCTACGCTTGCATGGGGGGGATGAGCCCCATCCCCTGCAGCGCTTCCACTCGAAGGTAGCACAGGGCCAACGGAGGAGGAGGTCCCAGGCTGGGCACCGGACCTGCTGGTGCCAGGTGCCATCGCCAGCTGAGGTGGGACAGGTGGGTCCGCTGGGACCGGCCTTCCCATACATTCTATGTTTAGGAGGATTTAATGAAAATATGGGTTAGTAACAGTCAACAGCATTCCCAATTAGTTATAACAGCATGCAGAGGTGTTCCCATTAACCCAACACACCAGAGTTCCAACAGTTGAACAGCAAGCATGACACATGCATATATGGGACAACAGTGGACATTACAACAGCATGCAGGTTTAATTGATGGCATCAGGCCACCAATATTGTGGTATTTGAACAGGGCACATGCATCGAAATAAATGCAGATATTTATAAACCAATAGGATATATGTCCCAATAAATATTTTGAGATCAGACATACCTATTGAGGTGTGGAATTGCATTTTTTACGCACATACAGTAGGGTGGAAAATGATAGCTTTATTAACAACTTATATAGCCTTCTAGTTTACACTACATTCCTATTGACTGCAGTTATATGTCCCCTACATGTATTATTACACTACACATTTGTCCTTAGATCGTGAAATGGATTTTGCTAGATCTTTATATACATGGGCTGTATCTGACATACAAACTGTCCGGGATGCAGATGTTACTGCTACATATTTTGTGAGTTGCTCAGACACACTACTGCTGAGAGGGTACACTGACAGCTCTATTTTCATATACTTATCTAGATATGTGTAGGTGAAATTATCAGTTATATGTTAACAGCTCCCTACATTTCTGCCAGCACAAATACATTTCTGGGGAACACAATACCAAGCTACTCATGTGCCAGATTAACAGTTGAGGACTGTGAATATGCTTAAAAGCTACTGGCACTCCCTTCATCCACTTTATATGGGCCCACCCAACTGTGTGTTAACAGCGCTTAATACAACAGTACTATTTCTATAATGCAAGAATACAACAACATATCAAAGAAAATGACACAGACGCACTCCAGGAGTTATACCTTTATTAAAGACTTAAAACACTTTTCTAGAGGCTCTCTCATTTATTTTATATGACAGTACATGCAGAATAATTATTAGAGAATTATTATACCTTTATTTATTGTGTTTAAACACATTTTCAGGCTCTCTCAATTATTTTACATAACAGTACATGCAAAATACTTACTAACCTGCCTGGTGGCGCAGCCTTAGCAGCCTATCTACATAGGCTTGCTGATTCGCAGCACAGACACCTGCAGCTGTGAAGTAATTGAAGTGATATTGAGACATACCTATCCATAGTATACACTAGAATAGCAGTTCTTACATGCTTAATTACATGGCTACTTACTCAGTAGTGGGGCATTTGGCATCCCACAGGCCTCCTGGATCCACTGGTCCAGTTGATCTGCCTTGCGTCTTCTCGGGTCTGCATGGTGGTGTCTGACCTGCTCACCAGTCCGAGGGATGCCTGTGGCACTGGTGAATTCATGAGCTAGACCGTCCCAGGCTTCCACTTTGTATTGGGTGCCCTGGTACTGGCCCCGCAGGAGTCTATCCTCATGATGGTGGACAAGGAGCCAAACCATAACTTTTGACTCCTCAATGCTCCAATGTTGCGCTCGAAAACAAGAGCCCTCTCCAGTACCGGCCATTGCTGCCTGCAGATGGGAGCTACAACCAGTTATGGATAGTATTCCCACCTATGGAGCTTAAATATGCATCATTTCCCGCACTTATTTGTGATTTGCTAGTTTTGAAAAAAATGCAGCTGAAGGTACACCTGCTTAGCAATGGGTAAACTTACATTGATATGTATGTGTGTGTTGAAAGTGCATACTTATGTAAAGATGTCATGGCTTAGTGGTTCAGTACTGTGATTATGGTGCACAGTATCCCGGGTTCGAGGCCTGTCATTGCTTTTTATTTCACTACTGGCCAGACCGGCTAGGAGGTGTGGCTACATTTTACCGACTTTGCTCGACTTTGCCCGACTTGCTCTACGCTGCTCTACATTGCTCTATGTTGCCCGATGTTGCTCTACGCTGCTCTACGTTGCCTGACATTATGCTGGTTAGCGAGGTGCACAGCTATGCGCACACATGTTCTGTTTGCACTAGTTGGCACGATACGCAGCTCTGCACAAAGCTATTGCACTAGTTAAAGCGCTGCTAAGCTATGAGCAATTATACTGAATGTGCTAAATACTGGTAAACTTTGCTTAGCAGTGCTTCACTTTGCTTAAGATACATTACTTCTGTATGAAATCAGTATGCATAACAATTTCACTTTCTTATATATATATATATATATATATAATATTCGTTCACTACTACATAGGCCATTTCAATGCTTTTTAATAAAATTTCATTGGTAAATGGAAGGAATTCTTTTCATATACGGATTTCCAATAGAAAATAAAATGGGGAGTGGTGGGACTCGAACTGGGAATGCCTCCTCTTAGTGCAAAGGTTCTACCACTACACTATTGCTAATTTGCTTAATTTGCATATACATTTTTTATTATCCTCTTCGATGTCTTACTGCTAACTGTAGCTAAGCAATGGGCATACACGCGCAAACACATGCAAATACAGGCAGCTATATCGGGAATGCTAAAAAAAAAAATAGAAGTTTTATATTTTATTATTGTACTGGGGTTTAGAATGTGGGGGAGTGTAGTGTTGGGTATGTACACATTTGAGCAAACTCGCTCATGTCAGTTGACATTTCCCTATTGTAATACTTGCAGGGGCGTGGATTTTTGGACTGCCTGCCAGTCCGACAAGCCCTCTACTCTCGTGCATGTTCCGTGTTAGCCTTGGAGTTGAGGCAGTGAGCCCTCATTAATATGCATGGCGTGCTGCCGTCTTATTCTTACACTGGCGTTTCCGTGTAAGCCTCCTCTACTCTTACACGGAGGATTCGTGAATCCTGGGGAGTGTCAAAAGTCTTGACCAAGTCAAGATAAGCAGCATGCAATGAGTGAACACTTCCCACAGCCTCTGTAATCTTTACAAACAAGTTTTTCTAGATTCAAGAGTTAGGATCTGCCCTTCACAAAACCAAAGTAAGTGCAGATTAGATTAGATAAGTTGTCTACATCTGCATAAATGGGTTCTACCATGAAACCTTTCAAGGTTTTACACATAAAGCTGGTGAGGATGATGGGCCTGTATTTACCTGGGTCTGTTGAGGGGACACCACTGTGTATGGGAGACACAGAAGGTGGTCTCTATGCATCAGGCACAAGCCTTGCAGATATGCTAAGGTTGATCAGCTTACACAGAGGCCCAGATAGTGCATATGTGGCAATGAAGAGAGTACAGCTTGGTAAGTTATCAGATCCCAAGCATGTATTATTTTTAATCTCTGCCAGGAATGCCAACATTTGTTCCACAGTGATTTCAGAGGAAATTACATTTTCAAGGATATTGGAGGCAAATGTAAGTAGGTGGAATAAAGTTAGCACTAAATCTATCTGCTAATATACTGGCTAGATCCTTGGGATTGAAATGTATGCTGTTATTGTGGAAGAGCTCACTTCACTGCTGGACATTATTTCTTAATTTCCTGACATATATAAAGAAAGCTTTGCAGTTTCTTTTGGTATCTGTAACCACCTTAAATGTATCCACTGCTTTACATTTCTAATAGTGCTCTTACATTCCTTGCAGGCATGTTTCATTGTGGCTTTGTGGCAGGGGTTTGGATTTGTTACAACTTTTCTTTATTTCCTTTGTTATATGTTTTATTAATGCTGGAGTTCCACCAGAAAGGTTTATTCCTGAAATTACACTTATATTTTGGGCAGATGAATACAGACATTTCCCAGTTTAACTTCTCCAAGTCTTTTGGATTTCTAAAACCATGATGGGAATGGACCCCATTCTTAAGTCAAAGTATGATTACAGTTTGTGAAATTAGTATTGTTTCACTCATTGATGTTAGCCAAAAGGGCTCTTTGCAGCACCGGCAATGTGCCCAGAACTGACTCCTTCTGTAATTCATATTGAGTTGCATGTAATGGCAGCATAAGACTGTAAATTCTTTTTTTATGAGACCCATTGCTTCTACTACTATCTGAAACGTCTGGGTATCCTGATCCAACATTGTCCTCATTTTAGGGTTACTACTTGTCCCACTTTGCAAGGGACAGTACCTCTTTGGGCAGTTGTGTCCTGCAAAAAAATTGTAAAAATGGCCAATGTCCTGAGATTTTAAGGCAAAATTATTTCCTATATTTATGTAATAGTTGCATAAAACAGTTATTCTGTAACTGAAAAACCTAAATGTTATCAGAAACAGAATAAGCAACTAAAATGCTACAAGAATAGGCTTTTACTTAGGCAAAAAAGTGAAGTTCTGTCCTTTGTACTGGCCGTGGGTATGTTTTGGCCTGCAAAATCTGATGTTTGTATCACAACTGTCCCACTTTGGGCATTTGAAAAGGTGGCAACCCTACTTCATTTCTGCCTGCAAATACTGGTATTTTATGACTTTGCGTCTCTCTATACATAAGACACTGTAATCACTGGGTATAGCAATTTCAATGATCACTTTTTGTTACTTTTGTATTATTTTCATGGACCACCATATCTGGTTTTCTTGCATCTATTTTTTGAACTGTTGGTAATGGATAATGAATCCCATGTGATATAAACCGTCATTCTCTATAACACTTTGTGGCTTATGTTTCTAATGCTTCTCAGTTATTTCAGTATTCTAATGTTTGTACAATCCCCAGTGCAACAGTCTTGCCACACTATTATGCCTTTCACTATACAGGCCATCAACAAGATGTGTGACTGTCTTCAGTTCTGTTTTACAGAACCTGCATTTATCTGTTTCTTTGACATGCTCAATGGACTTTGTAAACCAGCATGTATGTAGTCCACCATCCTGGGCTGCTAATATTAACCTTTCATCTTTTGGTTTAAATTCACCTTTCCTTAACCATTCCTGTGTCAGATCCTGATCGACATGAGGTTGTTTCAGGAGTTTTCTATACTTGCAACTATATTTATGCCCTTTCCACATTTTCCCCATCTCATCTGATCCTTTACCTTCTTTCTTTTGTTGTTTGGCACATCCAGTTGCTGCCTGATTTTTGTCTGCTTCTGGTTTAGTCTTCATTCTGTGCTGCTATTCAGATATTGATAAAAACTGGAGGTGAACGCAGCAGCCCTGAGTTTCATCAATTTCTGAGGGATTACTGGGAATGATGCACACGTCTTCTACAGGATGAAGTAGGTCAGCCCTAGAGAAGTCCCTAAAGACAGTCTTGATTGGCGGTAGTACTTACAGAAAAGTTGATGGATTAGTGGTCTGATTTAACCACAGATGAAATGTAGGTGAGATACAGGCAGTGGATAGGTTGGTAAGGACCAGGTCAATAATATTACAGCCCCTAGTGGGTAGCTTTACAACTTGTTTCTGTGCATCGGTACTAACAAAAGTCTAGGAAACACTAAGAACATCCTTTTTAGGGGTATAAGTATGCCAATCATCATCTGAGTAACTGAAGTCCCCTAGTACAAAGGTATTTGGTTTGATATTTAACCCATCAGTGGTTTTAAGGTAGTTTTCAGAATCTTTGTGGGCACTAATGGGGATCTATATGTAGCAAGAAAGTAACAGTTGGATTTGTTCAGGGTAATGTGGATCACTTGGAGTTCCAAATTAGGGTCATGGGTACGTTAGAGCAAGGTGAAGATTTTTTTCAGACAAATACAAATACTTCTCACAGTTACCCAAGTGCCTGAAGATAGGGCAGGTGCTAAACCCTACTACAGAGGGAGTGCTAGCATTGCACTGAAATCATGCTGCTCCTGTAGCACACAGGGGAGAAATTCTTGACCATGACCCAGATGGCCCAGGTTCAATTAGTGGATTAGGTGACTGACAGAGTGGCAGGGAGGGATTAGCATTCTCATCCTGGAAAGGGAGGGAGGTTACATGGGCATTTCCTGTGCCAAACCCTAGTAGAGAATGGGAATGTCTCAGTTAAGGGGGCATGGTCCAAAGAAGGGCAGGGTGGTGAACTTGGCTGAGCTGGTGTGGAGGTATGGCAATAAGCTATACATGCCCACTGAATCTCTGCCTCTTGGATGCAACCACTGATGCTGCAAAAGGGGGTGAAGAAAGTTAGAAGGCCATTAAGTTAAAAAATACCCTATGGAGAAGTGGTAAGACTCCCAGGAAACACGTAGAATCAATGCCGACCTCAGCCCTTATCAGAGAAAGTCCAGGGTGTCAATAAAGGTAGACCTGGCAATGGACATGGGGCACTGGAGTAGGGTGGTAATAGGATGATGCAAGAGGAGCAAAAAGTGCTTTAAAAAATTGCACTGAAGCCATGTCTCAGTAACTACACAGATATGAATGTGTAACGGTTGCAGGAAGGCCTCAAGTACTAGCATCTTTCTATTTAGACTACTGGCATTCAGTAGTTACAACCATGCTGTCCAAATTTGAGTTTGCTATGTAGAAATATTCAGTAAGCAGACTATGCCTAAAAAAAGGCACTATTGTGGCATTGAAGGGTTACACTGTGCATGATAGAGGCAAGGCATCCCTGGAAAAACAGGAAGTATTACCTACCTACTTATCTCAGGCCAACACACACTAGATTCCTTTAGAGTGACATCAACTACTAATCTAGTTGAAAAAGCCATTTATCTAGACTTGTTATCTAGGCATCATTTTAGTGATGGCAGGATACTACTCCTGCCTCTAACACATATGCCTCAGGTCATTCACTCCCATATGGGCTACCACTCCCTCATAGTCATAACTGACCAGTTTAAGGGGACTTAGGGTCCTTCTGACATCAAGGATCATTTTTTTTGTTCAATAATTTTTATTAAATTAAAACACATGAAGATATTACAAACATTCTAATGCAAGTTTTGAGTATATACAATATTTACATTTGGCCTAATATGAGGAATATTTCACAAAAAATAAAAATAAAACTGTTCAATTACCAATATACATTCAAAGTAGTTAAACAACATTCAGTCAAAATTATAGAGAATGAGTCATTTTAAGAGTTTCTATTAAATCAAGAACATTGATCCAAGAATTATCAGTCCATTCCCTGGGGTAAATTCTTGTTTCCTTGACTTTTATTTCTGTGAAAGCTGATTCTTCCAATAATAAAAGGAACTCTTCAAGGGTGGGTTGTGTAGATGATTTCTATTTTCTAGTTAAACATTTTCTTGCCACTGCTAAAATAGTCAGAAGGTAAAAATTGTTTCTTGTCATAGTATTCATGACATTCGCATTCAATAAAATTAGGGGTTTGGATAAAGTAAATGTATCTGAAAATAAAGTTTGACAAAATTTACCTATGTCAGCCCAATACTTATTAATTTTAATACAACTGTAAATAATGTGTTCCCAATCAGTTGAACATTCCATAGAACATCTCCAACAAACAACAGTGGTAGATGATTGTATTTTAGCAACTTTATTGGGAGTAAAAAAAGCTCTGTGTAAGAATTTCCATGTAAAGATTTTCCACATTTGGAGATTGGAAGTTAATTTCACAGAGAATAGTAGATTAGATTTGACTTCTGGGGACAAATTAAAAATTTGACCTTTATCAATAAATTTCCAAAATTTTTGTTTGGGTATAGTTTTGTAGTTTATTAGAATTTTGTAGAGATTAGAGATTAAGTTAGGCCAATTTTGATTGTTGTATATCAGATTTTGAATATGAAGAATAATCTTAGGTTTAGTTTTAAATGAAGAGTTATTTATTATTCCACAAAGATCTTGAGCATGAGAAAGAATACTATGTAAAATAATCCAATCAGAGTCTGAGATATTATAAATATTTTTATTTCATGAGACTAACACTGTTAACTCTTTTATGCATTGTTGCCAGCAAATGAATTGTTTTGAATCCCAGTCTTGGAAGACATTTTTGTGAATTCTGTTGGTAAAATTTTTAGAAATCCTGAAGGGTGTTAATAGATCCCACCAGAGTTTTACATCTAGGTTAGAGTTTATAAATGTTCTAATATTACTATAAATATTATTTACTATGTTTAATTTGGTAGGTTTTGCAATATTATATTGTAAATTAATACCAATTATATACCATAGATTGACATTTTGATTATCTACTGAAAGATTACCAGCTAATTTATTTTCATTTAAAAGAACGACTGTATGAAGGGATTTCCATGCAGATGAGAAATTAGGATCTAACCAATTGATAGCTAATTTGAGAATGGAAGATTTAATATAAGAATCAAGATCTGGAAAGTTTATTCCCCCCTGTTCCCAGGGTCTAATGTGATGATAAAGTGCAATTCTATTTCTTTTTGGGTACCATAAGAAATTTAATAAGATTTTGTTGAAGTCATTTAATATCTTTTTACTTGGAAACATAGCAATGGCTTGAACAATATAATTTATCTTTGTGAGTAGGCTCATTTTTATTAATTGAAGTCTGTCTTCAAAATTTAAAAACAATTTGTTCCATTTTTCTATTAGTGATTTTATAGTAGATAAAGTGTTTGTATAGTTTGTAGTTACAGCTGTATTTATATTTTTCACATAAAGTTATTCCAAGTAGTTTATGGAAGATACTAATGTGCCAATTATATGATTTGAGTTACAATATGTGTTATGTTTTCTATTTAATGTCATATGTCTAGATGTTTTATTACTTATTCTTAAACTGAATTACAATAAAATTTAGCAGTTTGTAAATCTAATTCTTTGAGATATTCTTCTGAAACTCTGAGTTAGAAGAATGTCATCTGCAAAAAGCATGATTTTAGAATTGAATTGTCCATGTATTTTAATATCAGTTTTTTTGGGGATTGGCGTATAGTAATTGCAAATATTTCAATGGCTAAGGCAAATAGAATAGGAGATAAAGGACAGTCCTGTTTAGTTCCTTTGGTCATTTTAATGGCTTCTGAGGTAAATGGACCAAGTTTTACATAAGCAAGGTTGTTACTATATAGACTTTTTATCAAATGTATAAACTGAGAGGAAAAATCAAAAATTTCTAGTGATTTAAAAAGAAAATTCCACTGTAATGTGTCAAATGCTTTTTCAATATCAAGGGCAATTAAAAGAGCCTCTTGATTATCTCTATTAATAACATCTATAAGAGTGAGAATCCTTTGAATGTTGTCATGCGTTTGTCTGTAATAAATTAAGCCAGTTTGATCTTCATGTATAATGTTTATTAAGGATTTCTTGATCCTATTTACTAAAATGGATGTAAAGATTTTATAATAGTTGTTAAGAAGTGAAATAGGTCTATATCAGCTACACAAAGATGATTTTTTTCCCTTCAGAATAGGACTAATTAGAGAATATCTCCAAGAGGGAGGAACCCAATATTGAGAATGAATTACATTTAGAGCATTGTGAAATAAAATTAAGGCAGGAGTTGGTAAGAATTTATATACTTCATTTATAATTCTATCTATTCCAGAGGCTTTATTATTTTTGCTTTGCTTAATTTTATCAACTATCTCTTTTAATGAAATTTGTTTTTGTAAGTCTAATTTTATTTTCTCTGGTAATTTGTTTATATTAGATAAGTTTATATCAATATCCATATGAAGAAGAATGTTAATTTGAAGATCAGACTAATGATGTTTAAAAGCATCAAGAATATCACTAATATCTGAAACTCTCTGTTGCTATTACCATCGTGTATAATTTTTGTTATACTATTTTCAGTGGATGTTTTTTTATTTTCATTGATAAACTATGTAGTTTAGGAGACATCGAGTATGAGTTAATTTTCAATTTTTCTAAAGCTAATTTGGTTTTGTGTGTTAATATTTCATTATATTTTGTATTTAGTTGATCTATTCTTATTTTCTTTGCGGATGCATCAATGGAATTGTCTATGTTTATATCAATTAATTATTTTTGCATATTTTGCAGTTCTGATTCCCATTCTTTGGTTTTGTTTTTGTACCATGGAAAAAATGTTGCCAAATAAAAAAGCCTTTAATGTATCCCATAAAATTATTGTATTTGTATCTTCTAAGAGGTTAACTTCTAGAAAATAATTTATTTCTGAATGTACCCATAGTTTGAATTGCTTTAAATTAATAATATAGGCAGGAATTCTAGTTGTTGGATTAAGTTTTTTAAAGTCAGATTCCATTTTAAGGATAAGAGAGTTGTGATCTGAAAAAGAACATGGTAAAATTGTAAAATTAATTAATTTTGTGTTTAGATATTGGGATATGTAAAGTTTATCAATTCTAGTTTGAGTATTGAATCTATAATCTCTATTTGAATATGATAAAGAGGTAATTTCTTTGTAAGTAAAGGTGTCAATCAAATTTAAGCTACTTGTCCAGTTTTTAAGTGCTTTTCCTACTGGAGATAAATGAATAGGTCTACTATTTGTGGTCTCAGAATTATCTATAATACAATTAAAATCTCTGCCCAGAATAAGGACCCCTTTTTGAACTGTATTGATTAGATTTATATGTTTCCTTACTGTTGCCATTCCTATACCTGTAAACCAGTAAATATTAGCTAGAGTCCAGATTCTATTATTATATTTTATTATTACTATTGTTAGTAATCCTTCCTTCCTTATCTTCATATCTGAATATGATTTGAGGCATAGGGATATTTTTTTCCATAATATGATGGAACTTCTTATTTTTTCTTATAGGATGAGTGAGATAATATTGTATATTCCTTGGGATTCCACATGAATTCATTGTTAGCCCTAAAATGGGATTCTTGTAAAAATAATACTTGTTGATTTTTAAGTATTTTAAAAGATTGGCTCTTTTCCTTGGATTATTAAACCCATTAACATTTAGAGATAGTACAGGTAATTCCATTTAGTGTATTGCATTTGAATGAAAACTAATAGTGAAATTAAACAAAACTAAAAGTTGTATAATAGTATTAATAATTATTATAAATAATGATATTGGTAATGTACATATTCTTCCTATGTTAGAGTGGTAATGATAGTTTATCTTAGGCCAGATTGATAAAAAGAGAAAAAATATAATTAAATACATGTTTCATAGTAAATGAATTAATCATAAAACCCAGTTTCAAACATGGAGTGAAACTCACCCCTAATCTGATTGATGTGAGTAACTCTATCATATTATCCATCAAACCAAAAGATGAATCAAACAAGGTGAACTTGAGCTCCAATATGAATACAGGAGAAAATAATAATAGAAGTTAATCGAATTAAGGTTAATAATAGAAGTAAGTGATTTATATCTTGTTTTTCTTAGGCAAAAATGTGAAAAAGAGTTCATGTGACTAGCCCTTTTTACTATAATAAAATAACTACATCTAACCATAACTAATAAAAACAATATCATGCATCTAAAGCTACTTAAAAGTGACATGACATTGAATCATAAAATTAAAAATTACTAACTAAACAGTAGTATAAAATTTGATATGAACTGATAAAACAAATAAAACTTTGTTGAATCAATTTTATAAATATTAATTTGAAGATATTATAAATTATGTTTGGTATATTTCTTGTTCATTTCTGATATAACAGGCCACATTTCAGAAAAACTTTGCAAATAGGCTCATTTCATTTTAAGACACTTCTCTGAGAACATGAGAGTATATCATAATCCTTAAAAACCTTCTATATCCTCTAGGTTACTTTTTTCATTAGACCAATCACATAATCAGTTAAGGGACATATGAGAGAATCAGAATCATGTAGAAAATCAAAACATATGATATTCAGTTAACTATTCTTAGCTTGGAAAATGAAATAAAATGATAAACATTTCTATGACATAGGATAAGATATTATACTGTCTAGATGAGTAGAGAGCTAATATAATAATATCAAAAATAAGTTATTAGTAACATTTTAACACACTTAAATTTCCCTTAGTGTAATTTTAGTGTAAGCACAAAAACAGTTCAAATACATTAATTAGACAATTGTATTATATTGAAGAAACATATCTTATAACTTCTCTATTTAAAGGTAAAACTTATTTCAAAAGGATGAGATCAGTTAGACTTTTTATTCTAACTAAAGGAACTAATATCTGCTTATTTCTTAACATACAACATATTTACAAAGTTACTTAAAAGCAGAGTGTCAGAATCTGCATAAAATACTTTGACAAATATGTTTTCACAAAATTTCCAAATATTTTCCACTTGTGAAATGACAGAAGCACAAAAGCATTATTTAACATTTAAATGCCCACTGAGTTTGTCCTCAAAAGTCAAAAAATCAAAGCATGCACTAGAATGTTTATAAGATGTAAGTACTATCATAAATCATCATATACTTCAAAAGCACACCTTATAGAGCCTATGTATATGTTATTAGACTCCACCTAACTATTTCCTCTATTATAGTCTGACAAAAGTGTCTAATCTGATTACTATTTACATCTAACTTATCTTTATCTACCACTAAACTAGTTAACATGTCTATATCCTTTGCTTCCTGCAATTTATTTCTAACACAAGTATATATGTTCTTGTGTACTCCATGTTCTACTAGGATAAATGCTATAATAAGCAAGTAATAACATATTCATCTTTACAAGACAATCAAAACTATCATGAACTATGTATTCTTATACTTATGATCTATACTGTAATTCTGTATATAATACTATAAAAATATGCTTGTAATACATAACTCATGTTAAATACATACTTTTGTTTTATGATCCCTACTAAAACAGTCAATGTACACAAGCTGAAACATAAAACAGGAACTGTACTAGAAGTACTGAAACATCGGAGTGGGTAGCAATGAAATTATATCTAAAACTTGAGAACTGCTGTCTCATTTAAATAAACATGTATTAGGAGTAAATCCAGTGAACGTCTTTAAATCTAAAGAATGGGCATGTAAGCAGCCTGAAAAATAAAATAAGTCCTTTGACTAATCAAAACAAATAAAGCAGGACTGGAATTAAGTATCATAAATAAGTTAGGCTTATGAGTCTTATCAAGGTTGACAATTTAAAAACATATTAGCTTAGTAAACTGGTGAGGCAGTGGAATAAACAAAAAGCACTATTATAGTTTGTGATGATAAGTAAAGCACAAGTTGTAAAGCCACTGATCCCATTGTAACATTTTTAATATAGGAGTAATAGAGGAATATGGGGTCATTAGTCTATTTCTGAACCCAGACAATGCTATATTAACTTGTGTGCATAACTAATTTTAAGGAGTAATGAAAAATCAATCTGGAAATCAAGACTAAATAAAGTAGTTTTTTGTGATGCTTAGATTTACATGCTTAACTGTAGCAAGTTTTGTCTCACATGAAGTTAGTGCATTAGTATTATATAAAGATTTAATTATAAAATGGTTGTAACAGCAATCAATGTCACAATAACAAGTACACCTTAATTGGGGGTTGTACTGCATGCGAAAATGAAAATGCGCAAAATAAAATATTGCTCTATTAAAATAGGAAAAGTAAAAGTGCTAGAGAGTATTTAAATACTGTGAATAACTTTAATAGCCATAGTCACTTCAAAACTTTCATATCACATTACCACTTTAAGGGTGTATATATTTATTATGGATTGAATTTAGAGACTGTGGTCAATGAGTTCGAGATAACTGAAATGTACCATTGTTTCTGATACTATGTCATTTTTGTACAGAATAAGATGTGCCTGTTTAACTGTGAGAATGGCCATTATCAGCCTGAGTCAGGACAGTATCCTACATGTGACAGAAGGTGTAAGAAATGTAAAAGGCTGGTCATTGTGCTGCAATTTGTAAAACAGAACTAAAGCTGATAAAGGGGTTGGTCCTAATAATAAGACAAAAATAATATTCAAACAGTATTTTTAGGCTCATTTCACTATTACTGTGTCTGATATTCAAGCAAAATGACATGTGAAACTTCCTTTCATAGAGGTTAGTGAGTTTCAAAATTGATATAAAAACTGATGTTGCTTGGATATCACATGCTACCTATGTACATTTCCCAAAACATCTACAGTTGCATGAATCAGAGACTAAGATTAGTGGCACTGTAGGTAATCTCAAGTTCATTGTTGAATTACTATGTCTGTGTGAAAGGGGTACAAGGTTATATGCCTAACGTTCCATATATAAATAATCTGCTAAACAGAGCTGTGAATAGTGAAACAGGCTTTATTAACAGAGTAGACAAAGTCAGTGTAAATGGGTTCAGTCTGCCTACATAATTGTGACCCAGTAAAAATTAGGATAAATCTGAATATTGTTCCATGTGTTGCTTACTCACCACATTATCTTGCCTGTCTAGAATTAATTCAACCATTTCACTTTCAAACCTTCTACTGCTAATCAAGATGTGTAAATAAAGCAGGATGATCCTAGGGAATCCCATATTAATACTAAAAATAGCACTGAAAACTAAGTAGTAAAAGTTGTCTTTCCCCTTTAAGAAAATCTTAAAGAAATCACGTATATGCATAGCTACATAACTGTGGGACAGATTTTTGTTATTTCTTGATGTCACCTCATCTAATAGGAAATACTGCAAATGGTGACCAAAACTTCAACTTTCCCATTTAAACTGTTTTATATTAAAACCAAGTTGTTTCCCCAAGTCTTGGGAATGACATAATCCGACAATATTTCTTCCTGTATAAGGGGAATCCTCCCACCCACCTCTGTGAACGCTAATGTCAGCGCATATTCAAATCCTCGAGGAGAAAACAGTATACACCCACCGTAGCTACAAATGGACACATCTATGAAAGGCACTTCTTAAACTCTCTCAAAAAGGATTCGTGCATGTTTGTTTTTAGTAGCTTAAACTGTTATTCACAACCACTACATTTCTAAAAGGGATAGATTTCAAAGTCTGCACGTAACTCATTCCCCTGACCTCAGACAGCACCAAAAATTCAAAAAATTATACAACAAAGACCTTTTCTTGGTTAACGGGAGAAAATACATTATAATGGACCAGTGCATTTGCATGCTCAACACAAATTAAAGTTCATGATACTAGACACCACCAATCTCATAATGTCAAAACAGCCTAATGATTCACTTCAGTGAACTAGGATCCTGTTATTCAACTGATCCACAGAAATAATACAGGGAAAAGTGTAACATTAACAGCAAGAGAATGCATCTATAAGAATGACATAATGTCGTAACTGTCTTCACTTTACAGAAGTAGATAAGCAGATAGAATGAACGTTGTTTATAAAAGGCTGTGTAAAGGAAGCTCGAGTGCAGACAAGCTCTCGAGATGTAAAAAAAGAGTGTGAGAATATTTTAGACAGGAAAAAAACATTGTAAAAGAAAATGAAGGCGTTTTATCTTTGAAGAATCTGTGTCCCATATCATTAGAGGTATGAAACCCAAAAAATCCCAGAGAATACCTACAACCAGTTAAAAATATTAATCTACTTTAAAGCATTACTATATGAAAAAAACTGTAGTTTCCATATAATGTAAAGAAAGAGACAAATCACCACAGCAGTACCAGACCAATGCCATTAGCTTAAAAGGCTAATGATTAATGGAATGAAATAGGTATCTGAGTACGAGTCAAAGCTCAACCATAACAACATAGCCTTCCATTTATGTATGTTTAGAGAATCAGATACCTAGAAATTATGAAATACCATATATATATATATATATATATATATATATATATATATATGTATATATATATATATAAATCAAGTTGTCAAAAAGAAAATCATGTAGTAAATAAAACGTAAAAAAGACGGGTCTATATTAGAACATCGAACTTTCAAAATTTCGAGTGTTCTAATATCGACCTGTCTTTAATATATATATATATATAATATCGAAGAAACAGAAAACCAATTTTTTTCCTAGGGAAGGAATTTGGTTGTCCATTTCTGTTGCTTCGGTATTTTCAGCGCTGTGATGCAAAGTTACGGGTCGGGTTCAGGTAAGTGTGCGATTGTGTGGACGTGAGGGTTAGGGTGGGTTAGGTGAGTTAGGGTTAGGGCGTGGGTCAGGTAAGTGTGCGATTGTGTGGATGTGAGGGTTAGGGCGGGGTAGGTGAGACAGAGTTAGGGCGTGGCACAGTCTCTTTCTGGAGAGGAAGGGCCCAACAGTTGGAAGGAGTAAGACATGATCTCACCTCTCCCACAAGCAGGGAGACAATCTGGGAGCACAAGACCAAAAAAAAAAAAAATATATATATATATATATATATATATATATACATACATATGTGCATATGTGTGTGCGTGTACATGTATACAAATATATATATATATATGTGTGTGTGTGTGTGTGTGTGTGGAAATACAAATATATATATATATATATATATATATATATATATATATATATATATATTTTATTATTTTTTTTTTAATCTTACCCTCTGTGCATAGTGGTAATCCATGAAGAGCTTGCTCTATGTAGATATGTAAATATAGTCCACACTGACTATGGAAACACACAGGCGTGTTGAGAAACATGTCTACTAAAAGTGAAAGCATAAAATACTTGAGGATAAGCATTAAGGAGAGACATTAAGTGGGTAAGGCGCCTTAGACACCGACGTATTCCTATGATTCATAGAGATAAACATAAAAGGGCCTCATCTGCATACAAAACATGTGAAGAGCACTGAACGTACATGACTATACTTAGCAACATGGATAAGTGGAGCTACATGGCAAATTAGTAGGTAAACCGCATACTTTGAAATATTGGAAATCCATATGAAACAGCTCAAAATCAGGTTAAGATTACTGAGTTTATATCAAGACTGGCATAGCACAATAAATACTGTAAGCTGTCATTGGTAAATGGGAAATCATTACAGCAGTGGAAATGATTAGTGATCACTGAGAAAAATGTGCTTTTCTGGTATCTTTTAGTGCTTGTGCATCCATGGTCAACTTACTGAAGGGATCGCTGGGAAAATAATTTTATTTGGGGTCATTTAGTGCTTGCACATATATGATCAAAGCACTGAATGGATTGACTGGGAAATAACTTACATTACTGTTACTTACTGCTAGTGCATACATGATCAAATTACTGAAAAGATTTTTGGGGGCAAGATCTTATATTGCAAAAAAGATACAAGATGCACAGCAACACTTTTAACAATGGATGTGCATATGGCTTGGGTACTTGACTATGAATCACAAGAACACTTCATTAGCAAATGCCATTTTACACAACACCTCGTACATCTCATAATAACTTTAATTTGCTTACACGAAATCTTGAGCATTGCAAATTACCATAAATGACTTCTATGACTCACGGCCTAGCTATGCTCACTCATGGACATCACTGATACCCCTAAAGCATTTGCACAATGACTATGAATACCAACCATATATATATGTTTTTAATTTTGCTTATTTTAGCTAGTTTACATAGTTAGAATCTGCTCCAGTTTGTTGGTGATGTTTTCAAACTCGCTAACTGTTGTCATTATATTATTGTGTTAACATTTTTCCTTCTAATTTTGTTTGAAGGAGATTGATTTAGATGGATAGTGATATTTTGGAGGTGGGAAGAGAGACTGTGTATTTAATATGTGTGTAGTGAGTGAAGCTATATAACACTGAAGTGAATGAGAAATGCAGTCGGTATTTGACTTTTGTTTGTTTTATTCTTTACTCTTTTAAAAGAAGCACAAATTTGAGATAAGAGTTGTTTTATGTGGGCTAGAATGTTTTTAGGTTGTGAACATGTGTGTGTTATGGAAGGACAGTGCGGTAACTTTTACTTTGGTTTTCAAAAAGATAATTATATACAGTTCGTTTAGGGGAATGTTAGCAACTTTGATGATGTGCATGCAAGCAAACATACATATATATATATATATATATATATATATATATCTATATGTATATACACATACATATACATACACATGTGAATATAGAAACAAAAGTTTGACATTGTAAATTTTAGTTTAATTGTATTCTGCCTGGCATTGTTGATATAAAACTTAAAGGAGTTTTTCCCCCCAGACCTCTGTTGAAAAGGGGTCTTTGTGCCCAGCTGGACTTCAATGGTCAACAAATGCAAGATAAAATAAATAAATACATATTGCAATATGATTAAAGAGTAACAAAAACCTATGGAATATACACAAAAATAGTACAATATGATTAAAGAGTAAGCAAAGGTTGTGAACTTGAGATATTGTAATTTGAATTGTACAGTTTGTATCTTTTCACTATGCTACTTCATAAGTGAGACGGTCTCTTTACAGTCTCAGGTCACACTTACTGACAACCCTTAGTTAAGTACCTTTCCTTTTGAGGTGAGGTGCCAAAGGAACAGGGCATAAAGAATCTATGTCTGTGTGTGCACGCAAGAATGTAGCTTATTAAATGAGAAGGAGCTGTTTATTGTGTGGAAGGCAGACAATATGAAACCCAGTTATTGTGGTTGGAATCCTATAAGTCACGCATGTAAACTATATTACTTTAATGATACTTGATCTCTTTTGAAGTCTCTTGTACTACAACTATAGCTTACTTCTAATTTTAGCTGAAGTGATAGAAAACGAGAGAAAGACTGTATCTTGGTGTTGCAAGCAGGGCAAACATCAAAGTGTTGATTTCTTCTTTCCTGAACTCCAAATATTAGCCTTATCTACTGTGCTGCATAATGTAATATAATGTTAAATGTTGTTAATTTTGTCAGACTTTCTTCCTGAATAAAGAACGTTAGAGTCCCTGAAAGATACCTATTCCATCTTCTTTACTAGAAATGTATTACAACGCTAAAGTCTCTATACACAGTCCTTGAACAGGTGATCCCACAGCAACACTGGAAAGCACATTTAGTGTTGTGACACAGATTAAAAATACATGACCTATTTTCTTGTCACTACTTAGACAAAGCAGGGATTTCATACAGCATGCAAAGACCATCCCTTTTGAAATTTCCTAGAATTAATGTTGAAAATGGTTAGGCATATTACATTAACCACAGTGACTGCTGACATGCTAAACACAGATAATTCTTGGAAGATGCTGATATGAAAAAGTCCACAGTGGATATGCTAAATATAACACAGAAACTGAAATTTAACTCCATTATGTCCCATAATATGGAATAGAAGTGAAGTAAGGTGGCTGAGGGCCAGAATGCTTTCTTACTTTGACAAAGGTTACTATGTTCAACTTTTTATTTATATAGTTTTTGATTTTGTTAACCAAGGAAGTCCACTATTTTCAAGTGCTGCTTTTTAGGGGGCAAGACAAAAACATTGTCTGGTTAAGTGATTTGCTTATAATTCAACAGTTCTCATGTATATGTTGCAGGAATCAAACTGAGGACTACAGACTGAAACTCATTGCCAGCTCACAATCTTAAATCTCTGTGCTGTGTTGCAAGATAATTCTTAATTAAAAAATATGCATTGCTAGAACACAAAGCTGCATGCTTCTGTTTAGTAAAGCCATAAGAAAAGAAATGGATAGCAGTAATAATGTCCTATGCAATATGTAAGAAAAAGAAAAAAAAAGAGTAGAAAGCTTGGCATAAAAGCCTCGCTGTGCAGTGCCATCTGTGAGACTTGAAAGTAGTATTTAGGAGGAAGTGTATATCTTGCCTTGATAATGGCATGGTGCTCACTGAACTATAACTAAAACCCAAACTTCTGTAGTACCATCTGAAAGGCTTACATTAGCTATGCACTTAAAAAAGAAGTTGCATATTTGTCTTAGGCTATGGCAAAACCCTGTCTGAACCATGACTAGAAGGGATACTTTGCAAGTCTTTAAAAAAGCAGATGTCTTTCTGTAAGACATCCTGACAGCAGGCTGACACAAGACTAAAATGAGGGATGCTCAGCTTCCTACTTTCACACGACTACAGATGGTGAACAGAGCAGAAAAAAAGTTGACATTAGATATGTAAGCAGGTGGGAAAAACAGATAAGCATTCTCTATAAACAAACACAATGAAAAAAATAATAGTTATCTATATTATTGGGACACATTTTTCTGAAGTATCATTTGAAAAGCCATTAAATAATATTGTGTGTGACAGTATATATACTTGCTATACTACACTGTACAGTTAGCTCAGGGCATACTAGTCGACACAGTAAGGCTAAGAGAAAAAAATACTGAAGCTAAGTAAGCAGAACATCATAATGCATGCATTTCATGGCTAATTAACAGAACAGTCTTCTTGTGATTCAAAAAAAAAATATCTGCCTATTCAAAACAGCACTGCATTAAAGCAGTAGTAACAGCCCAACAAAAGGAGTCATACTGTGACAATCTGGGTCAGACATGTTTCATTACCATCTGTAGGCAAGAACCATCTGTTACCTAACTTAAAAATAGATTCAGACATGGTGGTTACATTATCGTATAAGAAATACTCTTTAAAAAATTATTTGACCTACATTAGGTGTGTGGCAGAAATCTTTTCAATTCTCTCATGCAGATTGTTTAAATAGTAATCTGTTTTTCCTTCTACTATAGACTTCTTAGCTATTGTCTCTGCAGATGTTTAAGACAATGTGACTTTTACCTGACCACACCTTAAAATAAGAAGAAACATGAAGCTCTCTGAAAAACATCTTACAACTTATTCTATTTGAGCTGTTAAAAGTGACAATAAAACAATCTGCCACTAGATAATCTGAATTATTAACGTCCATTTTTTGTGTGTGTGTGTGTGTGCACGCGATGCACGTAAAACTGGTCACACCTGTGAGAGTCTGTCTGTCCATGTGTGTGAATGTCCACTAGACAAAATGTTGGCATTGTGCTGCTGCTGTAGTGCTTTGTTCTAGAAAGAAACTGATCTAGCTCTGAAAATGTCAAAGGTTAACAGAGCTATCTACACACAGCACAGACTTCTCTGAAGACAGGGTGTGTTACTGATAAACACAAATGAAACTTTCTCTGTCAGCACAGTCAGCAAAAATTGTTTAGATACCAAACAATCTTCAAACAGAAGCTGCAGCCTTAGAAGCCAAAATAAGACCTGGTCTGCAGATCATACCTGGCTAACTACACAGATTATATAGCACAATCTCCTTGGGAGAAGGGGACACTGCAAATTTAATGGCACTTTATTTGGTCTGGTATATTGCATATATGGTCCTCAGGCATTTTATTTGCCAGCATAGACATACTGACTTGAAGGAAAAGATAAATGAAAAGGATGCACTTACCATAATGCCAGAGATAGATGAGCAGGTCATCATTCTATAATATCAGAATAATGCCTGCAGATTTGGGATTGTTCAGAGTAAAAAAAATTTCTCAAGGTACATGTCCTCCCCTTATCCCATAATGCACTGCACATATCTTCACTTCCAGATCTCTATTGTGCTGCTTGAATCAGACAAATATTAGACATAGGTTTCTAAAACAAGAAAGCAAACAGGAGAGGGAAGATAGGTTGGACCCACATATCCAAATCAGACATTGTAAGTATATAACTGCTGCATCTGGTATGTTGAGGTACATCCTGAGTAACAGTAGCACATACCTCCTAACCTCTTAGAGCAAGAAATCTTGGCAAAGCCATTAATAAAAGTGGGACAAAGGCCCAACAATAGGGAGACTTTTTAAATACTGCTCTTACAGAGCTAGAAATTTCATAGACTAACATATTTTCCATTAGCATGAATTTTCTGAAGTGTATGAAGTCTGAAACTCAAATGTCTTGTCATTATTTTCTAACTTCAGTCTTTAATGATGTGTTACTAATTTGCCAGAAAACCACAATTAAAAAAGGGACAAAGAATATGAGGTAAAAACTTGGACATTCTGTGAAAATCTGTACAGTTGAGAGGTATGCAGTAGCACAGAGTTTTGCAAGCTTATACTCTTTGGTGGTCTTCCTCACAGGAACACACCCTTCCTCAATGTAATCCCAAAAAAAGACTTAGACCTGGGTATTACATCAAGCTTATAGTGTCTAGTGAGAGTATTTCATAAAAAACAAGCAACTGCTGCACATACATCAACCAACACTGCAATGAAGGAAAATACCCAAGAAGGAGCACTGCACTTGTGAAATGTGGTCTTGGAACAAACAAAGGGAAGTGATTGCTAACCCACTAGTCATTTAGCCAGAGTCACTTCAGAGATTTCATAAACATGCAGAGCCAGCTAACTCAGCAACTAGCACACTTGTCTTTGGTGGTGGAAAATGAAAAGGCTAGGGGCTCTATTCCCTTACCAGGAAGTTGGACTGACTTTCCAATGCTGACACTGCTGTGCAGCACAGGAGGGGTGCTCCAGTCCTGAGTGCACCGTCTTTGGGATGAAATGTTAAATCAAGGCCCTTGCTGCTTGAGTTGGGGTAGCTCAGGTGGATGTAAAAGATCTAACAGCACTTATCGAAAAGGATAGTGGAAGTTCCCAAGTGCCCTCACCAAATGCTCCTAGTCAGTATTAATACCACCTCGGGTATCTCCTGAAAATAGGCCACTAACACAGTTGGTTTAGTGCAGTCAACAAAGTGTAAATAAAAAATAAATTAAATAAAAGGCTGCAAGTCTTCAATTATACATTATATCTTGTTAAAATCTTAGTTGTCTATATATATCAAAACAATGAAGACGTTCACCAATGTTAGAGATCCTTTCCTCTTCTAAACTGGTGTTAGTGGTGAGGATTCTCCTTTATTGCTGGGCCAGGGCACGGTCGACACAAGTGTTTGGCAGTGGTGGGATCTACTTCACACACTAATTGGCTTGTAGTGGTGTGGGTAGAGCTAATTCCCGTATCTTTTGTACCGTGATGTCTAAAAGTGTTTTGTACTCTAAAACAGCCACGCAGTGTATACTCAGAGTTCAGATCACAATTATTTTATTTCTTTTGTTAGCTTAGTGTTAGTCAGGGTGAGCAGGCAGCATGTCAGCAGAAGAGTATGGTAAGCTGACAAGGAGCCAGCTGTTGGAGATGTGCCAGGCTAGGGGACTGGTGCATGGAAACCTGATTAAAGCAGACCTGACTGCAGCCTTGGTTACAGCTGCATGAGAAAACAGCAGCCTGGAGGACAATCAGACTGACAGTGGAGATATAATATCCTCGAAGGATGGACAGCTCAACCTTTCTGCAGTGGACTTAAAAATCCAGCTAGAGCTAAAGAGACTTGAGTTGGAGGCCAAGCATATGGAACTACAAACAGCCGAGAAAATGAGGAGTCTACAAGCTGAGGAAAATGAACGACAGAGAAGGCATGAGAGGGAAATCCTGACTCTTCGCCAGAGTCATGGAGGTAATGGGGAAGGGAGTAACTGGACCCCAAAAGCACAAAAGATCAGTACATTTCTTCCACAGTTTAAAGGGGGATAATTTTGATAGCTTCATTGATATGTTTGAGTGGGTATGTAAAAAGTATGAAGCTGACCAAGGACTCTGGGTACAGTTCCTGACCCCCTTACTCCATGGTAAAGCTGTAACTTCTTTAGCAAAAATGCATGACACTGACTGTTTTGATTATATTGCTGTAAAAAGATATTTATTCAAATGTTTTAAGCTAACACCTGAAATGTATAGGAAAAGGTTTCGTGAGCATAGATACAAGGCAGATGAAAATGTATGTGAATTTGTTGCTGAACTGAGCACTTACTTTCATAGCTGGGTGAGTGGATGTCAGGTCACCACTTTTGAAGGGCTGGCAGACCTTTTGGTAAGGGAATAAGCTCTTAGCACTTTGACTGAGGACATGAGGATCTGGTTAGCTGATAGACAGTGTACTACTTCAGAGGAGTTGGGGAAGAAGGGAGACCTATACCTAGCAAGCAGGGCAGCCCTGCACAGGAAAGGGACCCCCAGTACTGCCCATGGGACTAAAGGAACCCATGGTGGGCAGCACAGACTGCCCCAACAGAATCCGCCAGTAGCAGCTTAAGCCACTAGTCCAGGTACACATCCAGGAGCTAGGGTTAAATGTTTTGAATGCAACCAGTGGGGCCATGTGGCATACAGGTGTCCACGGAGGAAAGGTGGGGAACCAAAGGTGAGGGATCCAGTAAGTGGAAAAGACAAAATGCCAACAGTGGGTTGTCTTGAGACAACAGGGGTATGGAACGACCACCCTGCAGATGTCCTGAGAGGGAAGGATTTAGATGAGGCAGTACTATGTACTTATGCAGTTACATGCAGTGAGGCTAGGAGACAAACATGTAGGTCTGGTAGCCTGGGGGAGACCCAGACAGACTGCATACTTGCAGCCATGACTGCTGATGTGGTTACTTCAGGGAGTGAGCTATGCTGTAGCAGTAAGACTGACTGTGAGTCACAGCTGCTTGTGGGTACTGATGTTTCCTTGGACAGGGCAACTGCAAAGGTAGAGGTAAGTAGTAGTACTCAGGCTGACAGTGAGGCACCGCTGTTAGAGGATTCCAGACTTCCTGTGGAAGAGGAGCTGGGAAGGGTTACAAGGAGAGACCTGAGACAGGCTCAGCTCTCAGACCCTACATTGCAAGGCCTGAGTCAAGTAGCTAGGGAGGCACCTGATTCTCAAGGGAAGGGGGAATCTGTATACTGGAACAAAGGGTTACTGTACAAAGAGTGGACCCCTGAAGGAGGGCTAGAAGGTGAGAGAGTACAACAGTTGGTAGTGCATAGAGTTTACTATCTGGCGCCTCTAGCCATAGCCCATAATATTCCCTTTGCAGGTCATATGGGCATAAAACCTACAAAGGGGCATATTATGCAAAACTTCTATTGGCCTGGAATTTCCAGAGATGTAACAGGGTACTGCAGGACCTGTGAGCAGTCCCAAAAGGTAGGCAAGGCAGGAGACAAGGTGAGAGCTCCTTTGATGCCTTTGCCTGTGATTGAGGAGCCATTTCAGAGGGTAGCTATGGATATTGTGGGTCCTCTGAGTACCCCAAGATCCACAGGGAAAAAGTATATCCTAGTGGTAGTGGATTATGCTACATGATACCCTGAGGCAGTGGCTTTGTCCTTCATTGAGGCAGAGAAGGTGGCAAATGCTTTGCTAGAGATTTTCAGCAGGGTAGGTTTCCCAAAGGAAATACTGTCAGACAGAGGTGCCAATTTTATGTCACATCTGCTAATTTGTCTGTGGAAGTCCTGTGGGGTGAAGCACATGAAGGCCACCCCCTACCATCCCCAGACTAATGGTCTTGTTGAGAGGTTAAACTCTAAAATCAAGTCCATGCTACAGGCATTTGCAGATCAGTTTAAGATTGAGTGGGACAAATATTTGCCCCATCTGTTGTTTGCTTACAGAGAAGTTTCCCAGGAATCCACAGGTTTTTCACTCTTTGAGTTGCTGTATGGGCATAGGGTGAGGGGACCTCTAGATTTAACTTGAGATGAGTGGAAAGGTGAGTGTGAGTCTCACAAGGAGTCTGTTGTGGCATATGTCCTGAACCTCAAGACAAGGCTCACGGAACTTATGGGCCTGGCCCAGGAGAACCTGGCAGAAGCCCAACAACAGAAAAAGGTGTGGTATGACAGGAATGCTCGAGCTAGAGTGTATGCTGTAGGGCATCAGGTGATGGTTCTCACTCCTGTCAGACACAACAAGTTGCAGGCAGCTTGGGAGGGACCCTACAAGGTGATAAGAAAGATAAGTGATGTTAACTACATGGTGGAAGAGCTAGGCAGGTAGCAGAGGCACAAACTGTACCATGTTAACATGATGAAACCTTACCATGATAGGGAGGCCTTTGTGCTGAGCATTTGCAGTGGACTGCAGGAGGAGTCTGAGGGAGATCTGGGGACTGATCTCCTCAGTGAGGCTCGGGCTGACACCTTGGTGGAAGGGGTAGCAATATCCCAGCAGCTATCACCTACCTAAGTTCTAGAAATCCGAGCAGTGTTGCAGGAATTTGGGGACATATTCACTGGGAAACCAGGGTGCATCCACCTAGTGCAGCACCAGGTGGATACAGGACCCCAAAGGCCTATTAGGCAGGCCCCTTATAGGGTGCCTGAGAGAGTCAAACAGACTCTGAGGGAGGAGGTACAGGAGATGTTGGAACTAGGGGTGATTCAAGAGTCCAACAGTCCCTGGGCCTCACCAGTGGTACTGGTGCCAAAAAAGGATGGCAGCACCCGGTTCTGTGTGGCTTACAGGAAATTAAAAAGTCACACAGAGTCAGATGCTTACCTCATGCCTAGGACAGATGAGGCCCTAGAGCAGCTGGGTGGGGCTAAGTATCTTACAACCATTGATCTTACCAAGGGTTACTGGCAGGTGCCCTTGACTCCCAGTGCTAGACAGAAGTCAACTATTGTGACTCCTTTTGGCTTGTATGAATTCACAAAGATGCCCTTTGGGATGAAGAATGCCCCAGCAACTTTCCAAAGGCTGGTAGATCATATCTTAGCAGGAGCAGGAGGGTTTGCCCTCGCTTACATGGATGATATTGCTATCTACAGCCATTCCTGGCAAGAGCACCTTAAGCATGTCAGGGAGGTGCTGGGCAGACTACAGAGGGCAGGGTTGACCATTAAGCCAAGCAAATGTCAGGTGGGTATGGCAGAGGTCTCCTACCTAGGACATAGAGTGGGGAGTGGTAAGATAAAGCCAGAACCTGCCAAAGTGGAAGCTATTCAGGCTTGGCGTGCACCTGTTACCAAAAAGCAGGTGAGAGCATTCTTGGGGACAGCACGGTACTAAAGAAAGTTTGTTCCCATTTATAGTACCAAAGCTGCTCTCCTCACAGACCTAACAAGGAAGAACAGGCCAGATAAGGTAGTGTGGACCCCAGCATGTGAGCAGGCATTTCAGAAGCTTAGGGAAGCTTTGGGAGGACCCCCTGTGTTAGCCAGCCCAGACTACAGCAAAGACTTTCTTGTGCAGGTGGATGCTTCAAACTATGGGGTGGGGGCTGTACTTAGCCAGATTTCTTCAGAGGGAGAAGAGCACCCAGTGGTTTATCTCAGTCGTAGGCGCCAACCCAGGGAGGAATGCTATGCAACGGCAGAAAAGGAATGTCTAGCCATAGTGTGGGCACTACACAAACTTCAGCCTTATCTGTATGGAATAAAATTCACTGTAATGACAGATCACAACCCTCTAACATGGTTAAAAAGAGCCAGTCAGCAAAATGCCAAGTTGCTAAGATGGAGTCTGGGGTTGCAAGCATGTGATATGTCAGTGCAGCACCACATTGGGAGTAGCAATGCCAATGCAGATGGGCTCTCAAGGCAGGGAATGGGGTGAGGTACACCCAGACAGACCCGACACTCTCAAGCGATGTTTCTCAGGGGCACTTGAAAAATTTTCTTGAGTTCCCCGGGGGGTAAGAGATGTGACAACTGGGGAGAGATGGGCGAAGGCTGCCAGCCTAGTCAAATAGAATTTGATACATAATTCTATCAACTGTATAAATAAATGTAAAATACAGGCATGTTTTCTTGATAATAAATGTAAAATACAGGCTTGTGTTTTTAAATGTAAGAAAACACTGTAAAATGTGAACTTCAAGATTGTTGTAACATTGCCATCTGCTGCAAGGAAAACCACTCCAAGTATTTCAAATGTATCCTTTTAAGTTGAAAAGATCTTATGAATCTCTTCAATGTTTTACAATTTGGCTCCAGTGCGGCTGGATGAAGGCTTCATGCCCATTGTTTTAAGGCTATGGTTTATTACTAGAATTTAGATGTGGAAGGTGCTTTATTGCTCTAGTTTCTGTTAGAATATACGTGCAAAATGTCTTCTATTGTAAGTTTCTGTATAGGTGTTAGATTGCTAAGTAATGCAGTTTGTTTGCCTGGGAAAATCTACGTGTCAAGAATTATGTAAGTTGGGGAGGGACCCAGCAAACATGTTTGATGATAATGTTTAAATACTATTTCTCACAAGAGACTGGGAGCATTTTGATCTGGATATCCAACTTATCAGCACTCTGCCTTGTGCTCACATGTAAGTTCTAGCACTGTGATTTCTTGTAGGAATAGTTAAAGCTAGTAAAGATTAATTGGGTATTTTTCCTTGAAATCAGACCTGTCCTACTGTATTATTTTAATTTTATGTGTGATCTCTGAACTCTTAGATATCTCTGTGGTGTAGTAGTTTTGTCTTGTGTTTTAATTATTTATTATTAAATATTTTCATAGGTTCATAGATTACTACTAAGCTAACTGCCCTTGTGGGCATTTTAAGCCTAGCCAATTACCCCTTGTAAGAACCAAACCCTGCACCTTGTGTCTGTAAGGCAAACACCTTACCATTATACCAAAAATCTTCTACCTGTGGCTGCTTTGTGTAGTGATAAGCTCTAGAGTACATTGCATATTTATAGAGGTTATTGTAATAGGCCACTCTAAAGTAAGCATTGAATGTTAGTCATACTACCATTGGATAACAATATTGCACAGTAATAATTGGACACCCTTTTAAGGGCCTTTAGTAGCTGATATTATTAACTGGTGGCAGTAATTACTATCGTCTAGTCTGGGTAAAGGGGAACAGTTGGAGAATCTGTGTCAGCCTTTCCCATGAGTGTCTGTGAAGTTGTATGAATACTTATCTCAAAGTGTGTGTGTGTGTGTCTGTGTGTGTGTGTGTGTGTGTGTGTGTGTTGTGTCAGCTACTTGGCAGGGACATGAATCACTGGTTGGACAGAGAAGGTACTGGAGGTTTTAGCTTGCCTAGTTAGGCTGAGACCTGGACCCTATAGCTGTGCCAGTGGGGAGTCTTATTGGGGGGCAAAGAAGCAACCAGCCCCAGACTGACTGTGATTTTGGTGTACACTTAAGGGAAATTGTACTTTAATGTGTGTATTAGTTATCCTTTCCTCTTCTAGGAGGCAACCTCCCAGGTGTTAGTGGTGAGGATTGAGGCTCCTTGATTGCTTGGCCAGGGCACGGTCGTCAAAGGTCCATCAGGCATCTATTCAGTGACTGGTGTATTTCACTCACCAGGTATAAATGGAAATCAATTATGTAGGCTAGGTAGTTTATATCCAACATAAAGACTGTTAAAGAAGCATAAACACCCTTCCCAAGGTGGACCGCAGCCCCTGACTTCTTAGAAGGATGACGTACCGGAGTTTGAAAAGTCAAAGTCTTTAAAGGGCTGCAGCTATAATAATGACATAAGACTTAGAAGTCTCTAGCCAGACGGTTCAGTCCTCAATGGTCCAGAAAACCTTATCTGGTTTCCTTGGAACAGAAGCAACAGTGTAAGGGTATTCCCAAATCACAATGGTAGCAAACTTTAGCACATCTGTCAGTGAT
The DNA here is from genome assembly GCF_019279795.1 of Protopterus annectens. Lineage (NCBI taxonomy): Eukaryota > Metazoa > Chordata > Ceratodontiformes > Protopteridae > Protopterus > Protopterus annectens. The sequence continues at coordinate 1,254,084,313 of NC_056732.1, read as the reverse complement.
GTAACCACTTAAAATAACTGCTATGTACATCAGAAGACCTTTTTTGTCACAATTTGCCCCCACTTCTTGCAGATCATCAGCTTTCTCCTGGTCAACTGGCCATCTGTTCCTCTTAATGGGGAAAGGATCAACAGGGAGAAGCAATAATTAAGGCAGCCATCAGGAGTAGGTCATGTTTTTACCACAGCCCTACATCCTCAGTCATAACTGGCACTTCAAGTGAAGGGGAGTGCAATGGGCTGTATGTGCTGATGTCCCCTCACTCCTGCAATGGACACAGCCATCAAGCAATTCCACTCACTTACACTAAAACATGGGAGATGATTTCCCCTGTCTCCACCAGGAAAAATTAACTTACCCTGTGTGCCCCACAAGTATGTGTTACCCTCCTGATACCCTGGGAAAAGTGAGCACTCCCACTCTGCTGGCTCCCCCACTGCAGGGGCTGATAACTGATCCCAGGTCACCAGGGTCACTTTGCATTACTACTTCCTTTCTGTCATGAGACTACAGCATATAAGGACCATTCTTCCTTCTCTGCATCATCTAATCCCCAAACTTGTGAATATTTATACATTTATATAAGTTTGGGAGTGTATGGGGCTTGCCCCCCCCCCAACTGCAAAAAAGTAGTTTAAAGGAGAACAGCAATTTTCGAGATTCACTCTTTTCCTGGGTTTTCAGTATTTTTTCAGTTTGTCAGCACTCGTCAATTCTGAGTGCAGACATTTAGATAGGGAGTCCTGTATCCTCTTCATCACTGACTTCTAGCAAAGGAGATTCTACATGCCTGTCTATGTACTTCAACTTACATGTATACTTTCTTGTGATAAGATGCATGCTTGGGGGAGAATCTCACAGAGAAAAAGTACAAAGGACCCCAAGTCTCTCTGTCTTGTTGTCTGACCATCAGGACAGTCAGAAGATGTGGAAATCTTGTCTCTTCACTTGTCAGCTAGGTGTAAATGGACATCATGGAAGGCCACTGGCTCAAAGGCAGTATCGACTACATTCTCATCACTGAAGGCAAGAGAACTGACAACTGGAAGATTAAACTCACTGATACTAGCACTGATGACAACAAACTCAGCAATGAACACACCACGAAGCACTGACCCTCTACATCAGTGACCGACGGTCCCACCAGCACCAGTAGAGTCAGTGTCAGCCAGACTCTTCAGTACAAGCAGCACTGCAACCAAAGAAATCATCAAAACTAAAGGATGCACTCCTGACACTCATCATCAGTGTCTTCAGCTATCAACTGGGACTGTACACAACTTATTTTATGCCTAAATAATGGCTTTGACAAACTTATCTTAATCAAACGTTGGCACTAGCATAGGAGAAGGCCTGGAGGAGGCTTGAATAGGGCTTATAATTTGCAACACTCTGAGATTTAGCAAGCCTCAGAGAAAACTTGTTTTCCACTACTCTAAGATTATGTTTTCTATTCTTTTCTTAGTTTTAGGATCTGCAGAGGAAGGCCTGTGCTTGTCAGTTTCAAGGGACTTGTACTTGTGTATAGGAAAGTTTGTACAGGAAGAAGAAACTACTGGATCTAAAGTGGGACTGGAAGCATTTAGACCTGAACAGGAATCACCAGGCAAAGTAGTAGAAGATTTCTCATATGTAACACAAGTTTAACTTAACTTTTCTATCTTAGTGTGCATGCTGAGAGTTAAGGTCTAGAAGACAATACACTTGAAGTGACTTTGTTCCACAGCCAAACAAATCAAACATGACTGTGTTTATTTTGTGGTAGGATTTTATTCCTGCACTTGCAATTAAAAAATACCCAGAGCATGATGACTTAAAGGGAAGGATACCACATATAAAAAAAAGACAATTTTTTGCTGAACAAAAAAAAAAATCATATGAAAGCAAGGTAACATTAAACAACAGGTGAACACGATGTACATAAGTATTCAGAAAAGCTCTATGAGGCTTAGGAGGAATGAACAAAACAGGACTGAAAAATCACCAAAATTCACCCAAAAAGAAAGAACAATGAAAAATAGTAACTGGAAAACAAGTACACACAGATTCAAACATTTTTCAGATTGTATGAACTACCGTGCATAGCGTTCTATGTTCAGCCATGAAATGAGCTAACCATCGAAAGGCTGAACATCAAACAATAAGTATTGAATGTTCAGTCAGTGAACTTGCATTTCATCGACAGGGTAAGTAACTACTTGTCCAACACTTCCCCGTCTCACACATGGAAACGTTTCAAACCCCTTTTCTCCACTGTACTGCAGCCTCAGAGTTGGTATATATAGTAAAGGGGGTGTGGGGGCAAGTGTTGAACAAGTAGTTCACTGTGATCTAGACAAAACTGCTAAGTTTTTGGGCACTAACCTACATTCAAGTAATATTACAGAAAGAAAAATAACTATCAAAATTTAATTTAACTACACTAGAGATAACATTGCACTTTATAAAATGCTTTTTAATGAAAGCTGATAAACATTCTGTCAACCACACAAGATCATAATACTATGCAGGTGCAATGCACAATGAAAAGCAATCAGCACTGCCGTCACTACAAAGCAAAGGGTATAATCCTCCTCCAACAGATCTATGTTCATGCATTGAATATGGAAGGCTTATAATTGAACATGAAACAGCGAAACTTTAAAGTACTGTAAACTCTTAACATTGTAAAATAATTCATTGAATGGCCGTAGCTGGCTAACAACCAGGAAATACCACAATGCATATGGTAAGCGAAGAAAGCCTTTTTTTTTCAATTTTTTAAATTTGCCCTATTTTCCACTGTAGTGCAATCTTGGAGTTGGTATATACAGCTGGGAGGGGTGTGGGAGGGTGCAGCCCCCCCACTTTGGTTGATTAGGTTTGCGATGTTGGCCAACTCTGGCCATTCAATTATTTATTTTACGATTGTAAGAGTTTTCGGTACTTTAAAGTTTCACTCTTTCATGTGCAATTATAAGCCATTCACTGTAATCAGTATTCGATGCATGAACATAGACCCTCCCCCACACATGTACACAGCTCCTCTACGGTGCACTACTTTCGCCTATATGATAAATTGGGATTTCTAGAACAAACTGAATTTCAGGAAAATGAGAAGTACACATGCTCAGGATATCTAGTGCACTGCGGTCTAGTACTTAACTCTCTTATCATTTGATAAAAAGTTTTACAAAAGAAAGGTGCACCCAATGGCCGATTTATTTCTCACCCTATACAAATCTACTGAAGACACACCAGAACAAATCCCCAGTGAATGTCTGCTCCCAATGTTACAAGTGCATGTAGAGCAGGGGTAGGTCATAACAAAAAGAACACTCCCAACAGCAATAGGACACTGCACCAGAGTCCTTGATTTCTTCACCAGCCCAGACACATGGATGGGTTGAGACCAGGAGAAGCTAAAGACAGGACTGGTAGACCTGCCGAATGAGGACGGGAGATGGTGGCAGTGGATGGTCAGCTGAAGGACAAAAAAAAGGGAACAGGAATGGAATAAGCCAACTAGGTCATCTAAGCAATCCTTACCTGCTACTGAAATCTCTATTACCCTACGAAGGTCAAAACACTATCAGCCTGACATTCTAATTTGATGTTTCTCTTGAACAAAAAGATTACAAGTAGTATTCACAGTCATACAGTGTACAAGTGCACAAGGTGAATCTACAAACAGAGGTGCATTTCATTTTTTTTAACTTTTTATTGCATTTTAAATCAACATGAAATAAATTTAAAACACAAAACAAACAACTAAAAACATATAGAACTATATACAGAGTCCACAGCAAAGTGTTTACATAGACGCAAGGTTATTTCATTTTTATAGGTGGAAAGGGGGTGGAGAGTAAAGTTGGAAAAAGTGAAAAGAAAAGGTGGAAGAGGGGGGTATATTCATTTTTTGGGGGGACAGGCCCCCCTTTTCTGAAACATATATATAAGAAAAGAGGAGGAAGAATATAGAAAAGAAAGGGCGGAGATATCAGTTACAGAAGTGATAATGGGTTATGGCAAAAACATAAAAACACAAACAAGACAGGCAGGGGTGGGTGATCACACATAAAGCAGGGTTCACCAACAGAAGGGAAGATAGTCAAACAGAGGATAAGCAAATGGTGATACAGGAAGGTGAGGGAAAACTGACAGTGTGCGCACAGATAATTGGAACAGGAGGGGGACACAAGACCGATGCATCACAAAATCAGCATGGAGACTTTTACTGACATCCCTATACAAGGGTATTAGGACAGGTGATTCCTTATGTTGAGGGGGGGGTCAGTCTCCATTGGCTCAATTCTGGTTCACCAAGTCTTCCATGTATTACAGGAGATGCTGTATGGGTCCAACCACCCAGTCAGCTGCAGCCTCCACTACTGCCTGCAGCTGGGCCTGCTCCTACTGCGAATAATGACCTGAGTTGCCCACATGGGAGGAGGCACCACTTCTTCCTGATGAGACACAACCAGGATGTTCAGGTGGTGAGGATCCACCCTTTGCAGTAGCAGAGGACTGTAGCTGAGTTACCCCAGGCCTTTTTGGACCTGCAGAGGGGCACAAAATGGAAAGAAAGCATATATTAATAGGACATAAATAATGAGAGTTAATAAAAAAAGTTAGTAAATGAAAAGAGGGACACAAAGAGTCAGGGGGCTTACCCAACACTTTAGCTGTCTGTGGTAGGTATCTCTATTGAGCTCAATGTCTTCCTGCACTGCAAGATATAATGGAATAAGATCGCTTTGTGCTAATACCATATGGATCCCCTGTGACAGGTGCAGTCCTGATAAGCAAATTAACAGCACGGGCCATTTCCTGAGCTTGAAAATCTGACAGTATGCACACAGGAAGTTGACACCTGCACATAACCCACCATCCCTACCTCAAAAAAAAAAAAAACCTGTTGAGTAAAACCTTCTGGGAAGCTATAGCTGTAGCACATTTTATGTCCCAGTGTGATTTCCCACCCCACCCAAGTCTGCCTTGGGCCATCACTGGCTGGACAAGTGGGTATAAAACTGAGCAGCACACAAAAATGTGCACACTGATACATGCAGTTACATACAAAGGGGTATCGTACTGGAAAGCAGAAGTACAATAATAACCAGGTTTTGCAGAAGAAAAAAAATTAAACCCAACTTTAAATATATTTCCTGTGGACTACTTACTGGTTACCATTGCATTAGACAGTGGTAAAACACAGTGAAATACTCATCACTGCCTTAGTACGACACTTGCAGTACAACAGCAACAATATGGAAAAATAGCCATCTTATAAGTATGGAACTGTAGTACTAAAACAACCAGAAAGAGATGTACAAAGAGTTATGTACTTACCGTAACTTGGCATCTGTGTTATCCTATTCCATTATTTCTCATTGTAGGGTCTTGGATCTGACATCGGATCCAAGCCGGCAACATCCACATATACATAGACAGATCCAAAGCTCAAGCTTCTCCCTCTCCCATAATCCCCTACTGCCCTCTAACCCTCTGATCGAGTGGTAACATATCCAGTATAGCTACACCCCCAAAGAGAAGAGAAGAAAGACTCTTGGACCCAAAACACTCTGAATTCCTCCAAAGATCCAACAAGGAAAGGGGATGGTGGGAGGGAAATGTGAGGAATTATGGCATAGGATAACACAGATGCCAAGTTATGGTAAGTACATAACTCTTTAACTGATGTTATCCATGTCATTATTCCTCACTGTAGGGTCAGAGTCCCCAGCTACCATTTACCCTGGGAGGCCTCAAGGAAGGACATGCCGAAGTACTGTGGAACCAAAGGAAGCCCTGTCCCTGGAAACCCAATCAAGCTTGTAATGTGACATAAAGGTGCGAGGATTAGACCACGTGGCAGCAGCACAAATATCGTCAATAGTAATCTCCGTCTCATGTCCTATAGCTGCGTACTGCTGTAGTGTGATAAACTAGTTAGGTAGGAGTTCTAATCCCAGACATGGCAAGTGTGTGGTGTGTGTGTGTGTGTGTGTGTGTGTGTGTGTGTGTGTGTGTGTGTGTGTGTGTGTGTGTGTGTGTGTGTGTGTGTGTGTGTGTGTGTGTGTGTGTGTGTGTGTGTGTGTCTGTGTAGACAGCGATGCTTTTTCCCTGCTAGACAGTGGTCCAGGGAAGTAAATACTGTGGGAAGAAATGGCCAGGGAATTGTTATGGCTAGGGCCAATAGCCTAGTACCAACCTATGAACCTATAAATCTATAATTGAGAGTCTGGCCATGGAGGCTGAAAAGGTAGCCATGGACTTAGTAGAATGAGCTCTAATCCTTGCTGGAACCTCAAGATACTTACTGATGTAGACTGTCAAAATGCAGCTGGAAATCCACGTAGAATAGTCACTTTGGAAACAGGGAGGCCACACCTATTCAGGGAAAAAGCTACAAAAATCTGGTCTGATTTGCAAAACTCCTTAATTCTGTACAGAAAAAAACATAATTGCCTGTATACATCCAACATATACACAATGTATTCTCCTGTATTGGAATAATTGGGAAAGAAAACTGGTAACTGTATGCATCGGTCAGATTGGATTCGGTAGAAACCTTGGGCAAAAAGGACGGATTCGTTCTGAGAGACACCCTATCTTTATGAAAGACCATATATGGGGGAGTAATCGAAAGGGCTTGCAGTTCGGACACCCTCTTAGCTGAGGTTATGGCTACTAGAAAGCTGTCTTCCAAGACAAGAACTTGAAATTACATGAACTAGCAGGCTTGAAAGAGACTGCAGCATGAGAGTGAGACCCCAAGGAGGCAAGGGATCCTTCACAGGTAGTCTTAGCAAGAATACACCTTTCATGAAGGCTTTACAGAGTCTGGAAGAGAAAGTAGGTTTGTTATTCTCATGGAAATTGGAAATGGCAGCCAACTGAAGTGTAATAGTAGAAAAACTTGTCCCTTCCTGAAAAAGCGAGGACAAGAACAAGAGAATATCAGGAACAGAAGCAGAGAAGGATCTAGATTCCTATTCTAGACCCAGATAGAAAATCTTTTCCATTTGCTAGTATAAACCTTTCTGGTGAAAGGTTTTTGAGAGGCTAGGATGATATTCTTGATGGGGAGACTAGCCTGGACTGTTTCAAAATCACTGGAATTGGAGAAACCATGTGATCAGATAAAGAGACCAAAGATTGAGAAGGGAGAGCCCAGACGGATGGGAGATGAGATCCTGAAGGGGATCCAGTATACAAGGGGAATACTTCAGGTGAGACTTTAGGATGGGAAACCACAGTTGACAAGGCCAGAAGGGGACAATGAGGATCAGGGGTGTCCTCAGGTGACACACGTTCTGCAAAACTTTGGGGATATGAGGAATCGGATGGTAAGTGTAGAGGAGATCTGGGGGACAATCATGGACTAGAGCATCCCTCGATGACTCCCAGTTAGGGGGATCAGGGTGAAGTACATACTTCATTTGTTGTTGGTTGGGGAGGCAAACAGGTCACAACATGGTTGACCCAAACAATCAGAAATCTGCTTTGCCGCCTTCAGATTAAAGGACCACTCATTAGGACTCAATATGGTTCTGCTGAGTTTGCCGGCCAACACATTGGATTCTTCGGGTATGAGAGTTGCAAGAAGAAAATGCCTGGAGGACATCGCCCATTCCCACACTCTCATGGCCTCTCTGTACAATCGGTAAGATCGTGTTCCCCAAGGGTTGTTGATATAAAAGACCATGCCATGTTGTCTGCCTGAACTGCAATTGTCCCCAGAGGGAGGCAGTCCTAAAAGGCTTGCAACATTTCGAGGACTGCTCTCATCTTATGTGTATGTGCAATTTGGTCTCTACAAGGGACCATGTGCCTTGAACTGTTCTTCCCTGGAAATGCCCCCCCACCCCACCAGGGAAGCATCCATGGTCACAGTGGCCTTGGGTGAGGGGCCTGCCTGACAGGAGATCCTGAGACTGAAGCCACCAGAGGAGGTGCTGTCTGCACATTGGCATCAATTTTATGGGCATGGATATAGGCTGGGTGAAAATAGACCATTGAACTGCCAGGATTCACTGACAAACTCGCATACTGTACTTTGCTAGTGGTACAAGCTATATGGCTGAGGCCAAGGATCCTAGGGTCCAAAGAATTAGGTGTACAGGAGGATTCGAAAAGCTCAGGACTTGTGTGACCTGGTCCTGAATCTGCTGCACTCTGTGAGGAGGTAAGGCTGCAATCTAGCTGGACTCCTATGAACACTAAGTTTTGCATCAGAACCAGATTGGACTTTGATAGGTTGACTGTAATCCCCAACAGGTTAAACAGAGGAAGAATATATTGAACTGCCTGTAACAGTCAATGCCTTGTGGAGGCCATGAGGAGCCAATCATCGAGGTAGGGAAACACCTGGAATCCCTGCACTCTCAGGTGAGCTGTCACCACTGCCATATATTTGGTAAACACCCAGGCAGGCTGTGGTGAGTCCAAAGGGCAGGGCTCTGAACTGGTAATGATTGGCTCTTAATCGGAAGCAAAGATGTCTCCTTGACAACCTGTCTATCTTGATGTGAAAGTAGGCATCCTGGAGATCCACTGAGCACATCCAGTCGCTCTTGCGTAAGAGAGGCAGAATGGATTAAACAGTGACCATCTGGAATTTGGACTTCTTTACCAGTCATTTTTGGCACTGAAAATAAGCGAGAGTAAGTTCTAGATCCTTTTTGCCCTATTGGGACCTCTTGGATGGCTCTTTTTTGAAGAAGATGTACAACTTCCTTGAAGGCCAACTCCCTCTGGGGGGGTGGTACATTGGAAAGATGCCTTCGTACAGGAAGAGGTTGAAAAAAGGTATTAAAATAACCCCTGGAAATGATGTTTAACACCCACTGATTGGAAGTAATGCTTGTCCAGGCTAGTGGGTAAAGAGAAAGATGACCCTCGACTGCCTCCAGGACAGGACAGTTGGGCAATGCTTCAGGAGTGCTGAAAGGGCTGCTCAGAGAAAGCTTCCCTGGAACCCCAATTCTGTACAGCCTCTCTGCCTCAATGGTGGTGACTGCCACTGAAACTTCTCCCCCTTCCTCTAGAAGAGGAATCATCAGGAGTATCCAGGAAGGAAGACTGTGACCTCCAGAACCACATCTTCTTATATCCTTGTTGGGTCTTTGAAAACAACCTCTGAGGAGTAGAAAACTTTATCCCATAGTGAACAGGAAGGGAAGACCTTGTCGTGGTTGGGATAAAGTGTCTTTCACAGAAGGTTGGACTCATCAAAGGAAGTGTTGGTAAAAGGTGCTTTGAAGGCCTCCACAAACCTGCATAGTCATAATCAAGCATGCTGCCTTATAGCTATGCTAGTACCTGCCGCTCAAGAGGTAGCTTCCACTGCACTGGAAATTAACCTCATCGAGGAATTAGGGAGAGACGTCAGAGTAGAGAGCTTGGGAGACACCTTCTTGAGGTCTTCCTCTGGCAACAACTCTGAAAGGGAAGTGGTGAGTTCTTTGATCAAGTCCCTTTGAAGGCAATGTAGTATACCAGATAATTACTTGCCTTCAGTCCAAAGGTAGCTGAGGCAAACACATGCTTCCCAAACCAGTCAACCACTCGAGACTCCCCGTTCGGAGGATGGACCATGGAGCTTTGCTCCTTCAGCTCCTTTTTGGTGGCAGCGGCAACCATGATGGCATCAACCGGGACCTTTTTGCTCCAGGAGGGATGGTCCACAGGAGGCTAAGGAACTTGTCGGCCCACTTAGGTACTTGGTTCCACAGTGTCTGGTTTCTTCCAAACCCTGCTGGTGATAAGATCCACCAACTCATCTGCAGGAGGGGACAGCCAGGAAGTAGATGGGCCCATCTCAAATGCCTTCAGGAACACAGACTCCTTTGAAAATGGGGGGTGGGGAGACCATCCACCCTTCTGCCTCAGGATTTCAAAGATGTCTCCAAAGGAGACATCATCAGGTGGAGATCTGGGGGACCTGTCTCCTTCATCAAGGTCCATGTCTTCTGTGGGGTACTCCATAAAGGAGTCCACGTGCCTCTTCTTGCACTTTCACTTGTGAGGAACCTCCTCTGTGGGGGGCACCAGGGAGGACTCAGATAAAGTGGGGATCCCTTGGGTGGAACTCTCTGAAGGATATTACAGGACGGCTGACCCTGGACAGGATGGGAGGACTCACCACCCAAAGTAGAGAAGGGTAGGGGCAGACCCAGAACGAGCAGGAGATACAGCTCCCATCTTGGAGAAGGTCATCTCTACCATTCTGAAGGCCAAGGAGCTGGAAGTTTTAGTGTCCCCATCCCTGGAGTGCAAGGCCACCCGTAAAGGAGGAACGGACACCGACACAGTACTGTGGCCCCCTGAGGATACCATTCTGGAGCTGCTGAGGGCCCCAAGGGGGAGTGATTGGTTACACAGGCCTGAACCAGACTCTGCACCCATGGAACCAGCTCTGCCTGCTCCAGTCCAGGGCCAACTCTGGTCCAAGGGCAGAGGAGCAGAGCAGACCAGAGTCCCTGATGGAGTCAAGAAATGTAGAATACTCAGCCCTGTTGGGATCTAACCATGGGAAACTGGGTCCTGAGATTCTGATACCCTAGGAGTTGGAAGAGGAGCATGGAGAGAAGGGATTGGGGATGCCCCCCTAGCCGGCTTGGCTGGGGAAGCCAGAAGCCCCAACTCTATCTAGGTTTTGAGAAAGTTCCTCATCATCCTGTCCATATCAGATGGCAACAAACTCCTAGTAGATCTGGAGGAAGTAGATGAGTAGGTAGGCTTGGCCAGGGATCTAACCCTGGAATCTACCGACCTGTGCCTATGCTCAGGAGTTCAGCTCCGAGGCTTCGGAGCAGAAGGAAACAAATGCCTGGAGGATCCGGGAGAAGCCGAATCCTCAAAAATTATGGTAGAGCCCGACAGGATTGTCAGATCTGAAGGCTGAGAAGAGGGAGCAGTTGAATTCAATGAACTGGCTGGATCTGAGGCTGGTCTGCCCTTGCCCAGATCTTAGTGCTTCTGATCCGAGGAGGCCCCGGATCTGGCAGAAGACGGTCTGGGATCCAAGGATTTTGGATCTGAGATAGCCTGGGTTGGGATCAGCTCTGGAGACATGGGATCTGACAGCCTAGGTTTCTTGAGAACCCCTGAGGAGACACAAGAAGCCTTCCATTTGGGATTGGAAGAAGGGGCCTTGGCAGGGGAGACATAAGGACCTCCGAACTATCCCTTTAAGCAAGAGCTTATTCCGGCACTCTGCCAAAGCCCTGGGGTTGAATGTGGCACAAACACCACATTCAATCTCGAGGTGAGGAGCTCTTAAGCAGTACAAGCACTCCTCGTGCGAGTCAGAATTAGGCATCTTCTGATTACACAAGGAGAATTTCTTAAACACAGAGTGCTTTTCAGACATGCTAAAGAAAGAAAATACTAGCAACTACACAAACTAAATAGATTAAGAGGAAAAAGGGAAAAAAAGGCGCCAAACCTAACTGACACTAAAAGAATTAGGAACTCTAAGGGAGGGGTGGTAACTACTCTAACACTACTCGAAGAAAATAGCCTGAAACACACTAAAATAGCTAATACTAACAGGAAAAAAAAATTGAAAAATTTGAAAAATTCACTTATCTCCAGCAAGAGCCAATGGATCACATCCGTAGCGGTATGCGGCAAACAAGATCTGAGGGTTAGAGGGCAGCAGGCGATTATGGGAGAGGGAGGAGCTTGAGCTTTGGATCTGTCTATGCGTATGTTGCTGGCTTAGATCCGATGTTGGATCCAAGACCATACTGTGAGGAATAATGACATGGATAACAGATTAAATGTTAGAGGATGCTGTTGCTCAACTTATGCCAACCACTGAATAGGCTGTCTGGGCTACTTTCTCTGCAGGTTATCAAACCTATGCCTGTGCTATTTCCCTCTTCTGAAGATTTCTGTCTCCTGGTTTAGCTGGTCAGCCAGCTCCTTTCAGATGTTTATCACTCTGAATGAACTTGCTGGAACCTCCTGCAGCTCAACCCTATACCTGGTAGATCTTTGTTTCCTTAAGGTACTAGTCTGTGGCTCTTCCCTAAGCTTAGAAAGCAACCATTATTACTCTACAAATTCAGGAATCAAAGTAGTGTTTATTCACAGAAAGTTATTTGACTATGTTGTGACCAACACCTAGTGCAATTTGGCTTTAAGCAGCTCAGGTCATTGTGAGGTGGCACATTGATATGTAAAGCATGAACACACGAGTCACACAGATTCATATGTTAATGCCAAACAATGTTCATTCATGCTTATGCAAACATGCTTACAACAATAAAAGGATGTGCGCATCTCTGCAGTAATAAAATTCAGAGCAGTTTGCCAACTAGCCTCATTAACACAAGAACTTTCTAAACTTACCTCCATCTTTCGAAAAATTGTATGAATTACAAGTTTGTGTACTGCTGGTTACTGCCTTCATACAAATATTATTGGAAAGCCAAACCAAAAAAATACACTGAATATGATATGACCTGGTATTCCATAGCAGGAATTGTTAATTGAAAAGGCACACCATGTGCATGCTCCAAATCTGGCCATAAGAAAGCAACTAAAACCTGTACAGGTAAAGATGCAAAGCTACCAGCAAAAAGAGTTTATCCTGACAAAACTGTGGCAAAGGGGAAAAGTATGGAGACAGTAGAGAGGTTGTGGAAAATGACTGTTCACTGTATACCAGGCAGAAGAGAAACAAATTTATTCCAGTAATCAGGGAATGGTGAGAGGCAGATTTGAGATTCAAGCTGCTATAAAGAGCTGTCTTCAGAATATTTTTTCCTAGAGGATCAAAGTCATTTTTGATGCATAATAAGTGAGCCATTAAGCAGAAGGGGACTCTGCTTCTCATTCATCTAATAATAAAGCACATAGACTTTGACAGTGAAATATTTTCCATTTTTCTAAAGGAAAATGTTTGAGAGACAGAGAAAAGCACAGAAGTTGGCTAAAAAAATTGGGAGTACCCTGGAATTGAACCAGAATCAGGAGTTGGAAGATGGAGATGGACAGGAAGAAGACCAGCAACATGGAAATTACTGAATAAATACAGAGCATCAATTGCATTGCATTTTGGGGAACTGAAAGGCATTTGCCTCACTTCATGCCATTATCATTTGAAAGGATACATGGGAGGAGAAGAGGAAGAAAATGGGTAACTAAGTAAAACAATTTATGCTCTTAACAGTATTTCTATGAAACTTTTCATGATATAAATTGCATGTTTTTATAGTAAAGCCGTTTCAGTTGCCTTGCACATGATTAAGATACTCAAGTAAGCAGGTGCCTTTTTTTCTTTCTTCCTTTTTAGTATTAAGAAATGTAAGTATTACAATGCAAAAGAAAAAAATGGCTAGATAAGGGCATGTTTAAGTTAATAGCCTATATATTATGTTGTATATATTATTTGTCATGCTGTATTTACTGTTACTAATGTCGTTTGTACTGTCATTTTTTTGTAGAGTTTTTTCCCCATGCCACTGCTGAAAATGGGCTCTGCCCAGTCGGACTTTCCCAGTAAACAAATGTAAAATAAATAATAAATAAAACTTGAGTTGTTGAGGTGGGGGATGGGGTGAAAAGTACACAGATCATAATACATGTAGAGCAGATATGTTTTCTCTTTCTTTTTCATAGCTGAATGTTCGGATCAAGACCCTTGATATAATCTATTAACAAATGAAAAGAAGTAAATAAGACAACACTGAATATAATCAAAGGTTTTTCTTTAACAATAAATGTTTCAGCTTGTCTTTAAAAGCCTGCAGCTGAGGACTACATTTTTTCTCTTATGTTTCCACGTAGATAAGCTAATTATGGGGCAATAAAAAAAGCCAGGGTACTGTTTCTTCAAGACTAAAAATGAGTGTTTTTTGAAAGCAAACAAGTAAGCTGCTTTTCACACCTGGGAGGAGAATAAATTTAAAAATGAACAGACACCAAATAGTGTAAGTGAAAGCACAGGCAATAACATGCATCTTAGCATGGACAACCTCAACTTTAGGTTGGTTAAGTGGGACAGTTGTTCCTATTGGGAGGGTCAAACTTTATTATTTGAAGATGTACAGTTTTTCATGTTTCTATTAAGTTAAGAAGTTACTGGGTGCTCTCTGGGTGTGTCTGGTGCTTTGTTTGAGGTTTTTCATTAAAATAAAAAGCTTTGTAAAATATGACATTAGGTTCCAATGTTGATGATAGGGAAAAAAAACGGTATAAAAAATCAACCTGCCAAACATTAATGGAGGCATGTATCACAAAAGCTGGAAAAAGATACTTAAAAAGTAGTTATATTACATAGGAATAATGACTTTTATCATAATGGTGACACTTTCTATATTATTTTGGAATATGAATTGTCTCAAGGATAAAGACAAAAAGTAAAGAATAGTTATACTAAGAAATGCAGAGTGCAAATAATGTTACAGGAGAAACATTTGGAAAGGAGTGACCATATGCATCTGATAAAGAAAGGATTCCAGAATGGAAATTCAGCAGAATATCATAGACAAAAGAAAAGAGAAGTACTTATATTAATTACTAGAGGAAATCCAATAGTGATAAAAAAGTAAAAAAGAGATAGTGCAGATATGTGGTAGTAAGGGACAACTGAAAAGGATGAAGATTACACTGGCATGTATTTATAGTCCTCCTAAAACTGTTATTATGAAGCTTAAAAAACTGTGGGAGAAATAATCAGGTTTCAACAAGGAATATTACTTATAGGTGGGGACTATAATTTGATTTGCAACAATGAGGATATACCTGGAATGGCCTAGAAGGGAAAATATAACAAAAGATGGCAGATTTCTGAAAAGAATTTATTAAAATATTTGGTATGGAAGATGAGAATTCAGTAGTAGGAATTTGAACAGAAATTGCATGTTATTCCTCAGGGTACAATAACTGGGCCAAACTAGGCAGACATTATATTTCACAGGAACATCTGCATTTAATTGAGAACTTTGGCACACACCCAATAACTATTTCAGATCATGCGCCAATAATTGCAAAGATAAAAACACAGGGGAATGAAGCAAAGATGAGGCAATGGCGCTTCTCCAGCTACCTGTTAAAAGACAGGAATTTAAGGAATGGGTAGTGGAATTATTTGGGAGTTATTAGGGAAAACAGAAAGTACTCCAGAAGCTATAGCTATTGAGTGGGATAAAACAAAATTTAAAAATAGGGTAGACATAAAAGAAAACAGGTACGGTTACGTAACAAGAATTATTTAGAGGAGCTAACAAAGGTTAAAGTATTACAGAATAAGGGGAGTGTCACAAAACAATAACAGGCACACTTGCAGAGTGCTAAAGAGGAAAAAATGGACTACCTGGATAATGTGTATAAGAAATATTTCTCTTAAGCAACTGCTTTTGAAAATAACTCCAGAGCAAAAAACTTTAGGCACAATGAATTAGGCAACAAAAAATAAACAGGTTTGTGCCAAACTTAGGGAGCCTATAACAAGAAAAATAACCATAGCTCCAATAGAGGTATTAAGACATATTTCAGAAATGTAATGAAAATTTGTATAAAGCATAGAAGTGGGGAAATCAAGAAAAAGCACAAATGGAAATATTTATGGAAGAATTAAATATGCCAAGGTTAGAGTTAGACGAGGCTCATCAATTTAACAGTTAATTTAGGAAATGAGATAAAATGATGATGCATAATCAATCTGAGGGAAAGTCTATAGGAATGGATGGTATTCCAGTGGAATTATGGAAGTTAGGTGGGAAGAAAGTGCTAAAGATCTGAAAGGTTTTGTTCAACAGTATTTTGAAAGGAGAGGAAGCACCAACATCCTGGAAAAATGTTATGGTAATACCTAAAGTTGGTAAACACCCATCAGATCCACACAGAGGCTCATTTCAATTTTAAAGTGGTTATGTCTATAATAGCTAAAACAATAGTAAAGGTGTTACCAAAGTTAATACATATGGATCAATGGATTTTGTGTGTGCGGGGGGTGGGGGGGCAAATCTTTGACAACATTAGTAGAACAATGATGATCCAAAGGGAAGCAGAATGTAAGAAAATACTGCTGTTCTTAGTGGGTCTTGATGCAGAAAGAGTAAGCTGGGATTTTATGAGTACGACAAAGGAAGCATTTACATTTCTTGATAAAATAATAAGGTTAATTAATAGGCTACATGAGGGAATGGAGGCAAAAGTGGTAGGGTTCCTCTCTGTTAAGTTGTGTCTGAACAGAGCAACCAGGCAAAGGTGCCCTCTTTGTTATGTGCTTTATATTTAGAACCAGTGGCAAAGAAAATACAGGACTCAGAAACTGAAGGATATAACTGGTATAGTATTCAAGAAAAGTTAGCTTCATAGGTTCATATATGTTTACTAGGCTAACGACCACATGGGTCTTTTTAAGCCTAGCCATGTATCCCAAATCTCTGACAAGTTCTGATGCCCCTGATAAGGGTAAGCATGGGCCTGGGAGAAGAACCATTTACAGGTTACGTGTGTCCATTAGTGACATAGTTGCCTAACCAGGGATGAATTTCCGGTTTCCCATCCAATTGTCCAAGTTGCACTTGAACTGGGTTAGGGAGGAACTCTGCTTCACACTGATGGGGAGCCTGTTCCATAGATGAGGCAGTCTAATTGGTTTATTTGCAGATTATATTATTTTGTACCTGATGAAACCAGAAAAGGACAGCTTAATGTTGTGGAACATTCTGAGACATTTCTGTGTTTTTTGGGATATAAAATTAATGAAGATAAAACAAAGGTTATAGCTGTAAATTATGTAACCTCACATGAATTGGTTCAGCAATACCCATATTTATGGGCACAAGATCAAATGAAGTATTTCGGAATATGGATTTAAGAGGATTCCATTATGGCAGCTACGGATATGTGGGAAGAGACTAAACAAAATATAATACACTAAGTGAGAAACTGGAAGCTCCTGGCTATGGATATGGATAGCAAGATACAAGCAGTGAAAGTGTTTTGGTCCCTTTAGATTTATACATAGGTCAGGCATATTTTTATCAACCAGAGTAGAAGTTGTGGATAGAAATTAGTAACAAGTTGAAGGATTTTATCTGGGAGAGGAAGATGGCAAGTGTCAAGTGGGATAGACTAATCCTTTCAGTAGAACATATAGGTTAAGGATCGCCTGATTTGAAAGGATATTTTTACAGCTACACAGTTGAGGCTGTTATACATAATACAAGAAGAAAGCTACAATTCAAAGTGGAAAGGGAGAACATGAGAAATTATGACACCGTGGGAATTTGGATGCAGAGCCTTAATGAGAATAACAACAGTCATACAGAATATTCTATTCATAAAGTAGCAGAAAGTATACTAAAGGAAACATGGGAATGGAGAAATGAAATTCGGTATGCAGGGATGACTGCAATTAGGGGTACAGAGAAGGCTGGAGTTTACTTGAGGAAGCTGACAAAGGAACAAAAGTATTGGGAACAAATAATTAAAAAGGGAAATGTAACAGAATGAGAAAATGTTAAGACTGGACTGCAGGCTAGAGGCTGCATTCCCTATCAGGGATTGATATCAAAGTATAGGCAAAGAGAATGGGATAGGGGAATCCTAAGTCAAAGACCAGCAATGATTAAGTTTTCAGTTGAATTTAGAGAATAAGGGTGATGTGCAGAGCTGTAGAACCTACACAGGGATAAAACTGGTCAGCCACAGCATGAAGTTATGGAAAAGAGTACTGGAAGCCAAGTTAAGGAGGGAGGTGATGAATGGTGAGCAGCAGTATGGTTTCATGCCAGAAAAGAGCGCTATAGGTGGGATGTTTCCTCTGAGTGTGTTGATGAAGAAGTACAGAGAAGTTCAGAAGGAGTTGCATTGTGTCTTTGTGGAGTTAAGAGAAAGCATTTGTTGTGGTATTGTATGAGGAAGCTGGGAGTGGCAGAGAAGTATGTAAGAGTGGTATAGGATATGTACTACAGCAGTGTGACAGTGGTGAGGTCTGTGGTAGGAGTGACAGATGTGTTCAAGGTGGAGGTGGGATTACATCAAGGATTAGCTCTGAGGACTTTCTTATTTGCAACAGTGATGTACAGGTTGACAGATGAGATGGGACAGCAATTTCTGTGGACTATGATGTTTGCGGATGACATTGTGATTTGTAGTGAGAGTAGGGAACAGGTCGAGGAGACCTTGGAGAGGTGGAGATATGCTCTAGTGAGGAGAGGAATGAAGGTTAGCAGGACTAAGATGGAATATATGTGTGAATGAGAGGAAGGACAGGATGGTGAGGATACAGGGAGTAGAGTTAATGAAGGTGGATGAATTTAAATACTTGGGATCAACAGTTCAGAGTAATGGTGAGTGTATAAGAGAGGTGAGGAAGAGAGAGGTGGCAGGGTGGAGAAGAGTGTCAGGAGTGATTTTTGACACACGGGTACCGTTAAGAGTGAAAGAGAAGGTCTACAAGATGGTAGTGAGACCAGCTATGTTATATGGGTTGGAGAAGGTGGCACTGACGAAAAGACAGGAGTCAGAGCTGGAGATGGCAGAGTTAAAGATGTTAAGATTTACATTGGGTGTGACAAGGATGGATAGGATCAGAAATTAGTATATTAGAGGGTCAACTCAGGTTGGACGGTTTGGAGACAAAGCCAGAGAGGTGAGACTGTATTGGTATGGACATGTGCTGAGGAGGGATGCTTGGTATATTGGGAGGAGGATGCTAAGGATAGAGCTGCCAGGTAAGAGGAAAAGAGGAAGGCCTAAGATAAAGTTTATGGATGTAGTGAGAGAGGACATGCAGGTGGTTGGTGTGACACAGCAAGATGCACAGGACAGGAAGAAATGGAAACAGATGATACACTGTGGCGACCCCTAATGCGATCAGCTGAAAGAAGAAGAAGAAGAAGAAGAAGAAGAACAAAAGCTGCTGTTAAAAAAGGGGTAATTAGAAGGGTATAGAAAATATACTGCACAATAACTACAGGAATCAATCAGAGAAGGTCAGAAAAGATTAGGAAAAGAGAGAGAGAGGTTAGATAAGCAATTCACAAATAAAAATGGGAGGAAATATGTATGGATCTCAAATAACAACATCTAGATGATTTAAGATTTTTGCCTCAAGATGTTTCCATAGGTACTTTTATAGCCTAAGCAGACTCCAAATACTTTTTCCTCAGGTAGATGGCAAATGTTGGATATACAATGGGGAAGAAAGCAGTACCTGGGTGTATATGTTTTTAGAGTGTAATGAGTTGGCAGACTTTAAAAATTCCCTGCAGAGTACTCTGTCAGGAATACAAGACCAGCAAATAAGTGTACTTAAGGAAATGATATTTTGAGCTGGGACATGGGATCTGAATTGCCTGGACACAGTAAAGCCTTGTTAAGTTTAATTCTGGTGGCTGCCTAAAAAGCATTTACTAGAAAATGGACATCAAACCTGGGGATTCAATAAACTCTGTATAGGCTTCGCTTGAAGCCTACACAGAGTTTACATGTCTGCATGATGAGCAGCACTGCTAATTGCATATGCATGCCACACATCTCACTTATACAAATAGAAGCAACGTTTCATGGCCATCAACACTATACAGAGTAGCATAAACGCCGAAAGAACATGCATACAAGTTTGCCAATGGGCAAACCTAGCCTTTAAGATTGCAAAGACCGCCACAATGGCTACCAGGGTTAAAATACTGCAATAACTGCAGTATTAACACATTATAGAAAAGTGTACTCATTGTAGTGTACACTACAACAAGTATCTTCAGACTGAAATAATGGCTGGATGAACAGCAAAGGCAAATGCAGTGAAACTTAAATATACTAGGCAGGCAAAGTGTGCTGATTAAAATGGCTACAGACATGAATGATAGGAATGAAGACAGAGGAAGAGGGCATGTAAAATATGGCAATGTACCTCACATCAGATATGTCAATGTATGTACACTTCCAAGACAAGTCAGTAGCATAGCATTAAGCACATCTGTAGATAGCACAGTATGTACTGCCGTTTACACCTTCTGTGCGAGTTGTATGCATATCATCACACATGATAGTATATATGAGACTGTCACACAAGGTTACATGTCAATGGAGATGAATAATTGTGAAATAAACATCACCAACTGCTCACTGGAGAGGACATTTAGCAAGGATGATATATACAACTGGTGGTATTTGCATGTTGTGCAGATCTGCAAACTGACTTGTTTGAATGTGACTGAAATGTCAGTATACCTCAGAACCAGTCATGGAGACATAGCAACAGACTCATGAACAACAGCTAAAAGAAGCAGGCACAATCAGAAACAATTTTAAAATATTAACAATATTAATCTGTGACATTGCAAGAATATGTGAGTTTAAGTTATTATACATATTCTGCAGGAAAAGACGTGTACAACTATAATGTTTGCCTGTATTCTATAAGGGAAATTCACTACCTCATTTCCAAATATAAATGTCTTTGGAGGTGTTAAGTGGCAGAGTGTTAACTGTGGAGTTGAATCCAAAGGCAATCCTGGCATCTTATAGGTTCATACGTTGGTACTAGGCTATCGGCCTTAGGGCCTATACAAGCCTAGTCATAACAATTCCCTGGTTATTTCTTCCCACAGTATTTACTTCCCTGGACCCCCCATCTAACAGGGTGACTGACGTGATCCCCGGGGTGAATTTCCTATCTCCCATCCAATCATCAAGGTTCCGTTTGAAGAGGTCCAAAGAGGCTCTCTGCTTGACATGTATGGGCAGTCTATTCCAGAGTCTGGGGAGTCTCTGGGTCAGGAACCTATCCCTCCAGCATGTTTTGTTCATTGTGATGACAAGGTTTAGATCCCTGGAGCATGTGAGGGATTGGGATTTCTTTAAGTGTAGCATGTCCAACAGCTCTGGGTTTGACATGGCTTTGTATGTTAAGCAGAGATCACCTCTGAGTAGACGATATGCAATAGCGTATAGGTGGAGGTTTTTTTAGACAGTCAGCATAGGGCATCTGCTTTAGGCCTATGATTCTTTTAGTGAGGCATTTCTGCGGCCTTTCCAGTTGTTACAGATGTCTTGAGAGGTACATACCAAATGGGGCGTTGTATTCTATAATGGGTCTAATGAGGGATGAGTACAGTGGGACAATGACCTCCTTTTTTCTGGATGAAAAGCAACCTCTGTGAGGTTTGTAAGCCATAAGCCACACGTGCAAGAATCAAACCCCTGACATAAATGCTGTCATGATCTCTGTATTTAATGCATGCAACACAGTAAGACGTACCATACATGAATCTTGTACAACACCTTGAAGGAAAGTTTTCACGGTCAATTCCTAATAGGTATGCATAACAAAGAACAGTTCTGAATGGGTGACAAGATGTGCGCAAGCTCAGAAATGTAATAAACTTGACTGAACCACCCCTGGCTGGCACAGGTATCAGCCATAAGGATAACAACACTTACAAACAACACACTTTTATGAGTGGATTCCCTACACACAGTTGTGTATTGCATGCATCTGCTTCATGTAACAGAAATGGATAATGTCTGAAGCATCTGCAATTGATTTGTGAATTAAGAACTGGTGTGTTTTAAAGAAAGGTACAGCAGTATGCGAGACTAATGGCAATGCATCAACTATGACCAAGTGCACAGAAACTACAGCAGTGCAAAGTCAAGTGTCAATGAATGCGGAAGCTGTCACTGTGATATTGTGTACATACTAAACAATGCATGAAGCACACTCTGTAAGCACATGTCAAACCTCAAGACATGTGGCACACAATCACTGACCCCCTAACATTGCCAGTAAAATTGTTATACTGGCATAAAATCCTGACATGCATGCATATGTGTTCATGCAAATTATCAAGTAGTAATACTGATGTGATTTATTGTTACATCTGTGATGCGGTACAGATGTAATGTTATACTATACCTGTACCTAGGATGCAACTGGACTTCAAGGGTTCATAGGAGAGTACTAGTATAACGCTCCAAGATGACATAAAGGCCTAGCCATATTTAACATGAGTTTCACAACATTAATAGCTATGTGAAGAAAGTTCACACAGTTATGAGCCTATGCTATGTTATTTAAGACCAACTACCTCTAGCCATGACAGACGTGTGCAACACCAGGAGTACAACTGCCATAACCATCCAATGATATAGGTTTCACTTGAATATGGTCAGGAAAGGCCTTTGCTTTACGCAAATGGGAAGCTTGTTCTAGAGATGGGGCACTGTCTGAGCAAAGTTTCTGTCTCTCAAACATGATTTATTATGTCATAGGCTAGGTTAACATCCTTGGAACAAGTGACCCTTATGCAGATTGCTTTACCAATCTGTAACATTTCCATTGGGCTGGATTGTAGACTGACCTGTAGGCCAGACACAATTTGGCCCTTAGTAGTCTGTTGGGGACAGAATACAGTGATACGAGTTTCAATATTTCCACGTAGGACTTGTCTTTTACTTTCTTGTGCAAAATTTCTGTTGTTACTCCAGCTGTTGCAGATGTGTGGTGTGTTACATGCAAAAGGGCATTGTTCAAAATTACTGTTGTGATGAGGACTGATTACAATGGAATTATAATGTCCTTTGATCTGGTTGACATTCCCATACTTATGAGTTGTGCTACACAGAAGGGGATTTGTACCACTGTGGACACATGGTAGTTGAACTTTCAATTACTATCTACCTGAGTACCCTCATCAGGTACCACTGAGTCTACTCATTGAGGTATGCTGTCTATATTGTAATTAGTTTGGGTAGTTGCTTTACAAAAGGGGAAAAATATACTCTTTAGGACATTTAATGTGGCTCCATGGCTCTAGTACCAATTATTTGTGTGCAATTAATACTTTCTGCAGTATATCAATACCATTACTGGATTCAGGGACTGCCCACAATTTACAGTCATCCAAAAGTTGGCTGAACAAAAGCTGTCTAAGTTTGCCTCGACATCTGTGAATTAAATGGCAAACAGGAAAGGGCCTAGTACAAAACACTGTGGTACTGCACTGGTCACTGGCCTTTTGCTAGAGGTGATTTCAAACACTTTTGACAGTATGTGCCCTGTTGGTGATCCACTGGGCTACCCACTTGGTGATGGAGTGGTTTATGGCCAGTTGAGACAGTTTCTCTGTATAACTGAGTACGGAATTGTGTCAAATGCCTTGGCTAGATCAAGTTTTGTAGGATCCATATTCTTTCCCTCATACATGGCCTTTGTGACCTTTTCAAAGAAGTTAACCAGATTTAACAGACATGATCTAGCCATAGTGAATCAAAAAAAGGGGTTGGTTACACAGTCAGCAGATTAATTATGTTCTTGTTGATAAGGTCCATGATAATTCTTTCCACTGGCTTACAGATGAGGCTAGTCAGGCTTATTGGTCTATAACTCCATGTCAAGTAATGGTCACCCTTATTCAGATGACTGTTGCTGTCTGCCATTCTTCCAGAAAATAGTCTGTTCAGAGGCTATGGTTAAGTAGGCTCCAGCTGTGTCTGCTAGGGTCATGTTTTAATTTATAGATAAGGCAACATGGGATGTTGTCAGGGCTCATTGTTGCCATGTTTTAGCCTTACAGAGCTCACAGATGATCTGCTCTCTTGAGAGAATATGCTGAGAAATGTTTGCATGTATACTTTGGGTGACAACCAGCGGGGAGAGGAGGCTGAAGTTTGATCCAGATCTGCCAGCTAGCAGGTTGTCTATTGCCTCTGGATGAGTATTGTTGGTGCCATCTTCAAGCATCTGTGCTCATAGCTGTGTATTCCCCTTAAGATTTTGTACTTACTTAAAAAAAGATTTGTGACAACACCTCTAAATAAAATGCTGGGTATGTATCACACTACACACAGTGGAACTGTTAACACAGTCATACAGCTCTACCTATTTCACGTCATTACATCACTTGCACATCATATGCCTATATCTTTATCATTGGAAAGGTGTGTGCGAGTGCTCTGATACTATATATGTGCACACTGCAAATGAGGTGGATGTGGTTCATGCAGAACAGTTCATGACACAAATGCTGACAGTCACAAAATGTTGCTGGGCAACATCTGAATAATCCTTGTGAATAGCAACACAATTGTGCATACAATGAATTCTTCAAGGTTGCAAGTGAATCTGAGCTGGTTATATGTTTGTGCATATACCAGCATTACAATATGTGGCTGAAACAAGGTGTATGTGTTCATGTAATTAGTATGATGTAATATTGCTACATGTCACATAACATTTCATGATGGTAGTTATACACATGCACACATGCAAGTGTCACTGTGATGGTTGAATGAGAAATGTGTAGAATGTTAATATACTCCAATACAAAAACACATGCCTTAGTAAGGCAAAAATATACATAGCATCATCCTAAGGCGACAGACCTTAGGAGGCATATTACTACAGCTGATATGGAAAGAACACTTAATGAAACAGCAGCAGTGGCCAAAAATACATTATGTCAAATCTCAGATTGGTATACACAGTTATAGTGCTACCATACAGCTACACCTCAACACAGCACATATGGATGACATCAATACTGACATATGCACTCTTCATATGGTCATAGGACATTACTAGGCTAATGGCCAACATCACATAAAATCACAGCCATTATTCTAACCTTTAAATTAAAATCAATATAGCTACATGATGTATGATAGCATGGGCACATGCATGTGTCTATATGTTTGACTGTATTACATACTGCCTCTGTCCATATGTGACATGTGCACCACCCCATGACAGAATTAGGAATCCCACATCCAGTGTTCTGCAGATGGGCTGAAGAGGGTCACGGAAGGGCTGTGCTTCACAATGTGTGTACCCATCTTTGTGATGATGATATCCTCTAGTGCTCTGCAGAAAGGATGTTACATTGGCAGAGGGAAACGGGATGTTGGATTCATGGAACTATGTTAAAGGTCATCCTTAGTGGGATTCAAATGAAAAGGGATTCAGAAGATCATATACTGGCTGTAATATATCACCAACTGCACACAAAGCAGTTGAATGAGGTCATATTTGAATATTAGGCCTTTAATTGTATAAAAATTTGATTCCATACAATGCAACAGTAGCATCACCATAGATGTCTGAATAACACTGTCACAGTGCACTTTACAGAGAATGACAGCATTGTTGTAGCCTGAGAAGATGATGTTGGGAAGAGTGTGTATCATAGATGTGGAGTCCAATCTTGGTGTAAAATGGACTCCACACTCATATTTGAATACACACACACACAAGTTGTCTCCTGTGAGATTAAAACTACAAACTAAATACCTAGACAAGTTAAAGAACACAGTAATTAATGCTCATGTCAACACAAACATCTGAGTGTAATACTGTCAGAGTGCACTTTAGAGGGGATCACATCATCATTGTATGTTGAGAATAACAAGTGGGCAGGAGTGCATGACAGAGCTGTGACCCCACATGCCATTTTAAAATTGTCTCCAGATGGATAGTTGGATGAACACACACACTGACTGCTTTGAGATTACAACCCTTACCTACCTAGCTACACAAGCTAGAGAATATATTACTTAACACTATCTCCACAGCACAAGTCTGACTTTCACATTCCCAGAGAACACTTTATAATAGATGGCATCATCAGTGTATGTTTGGAAGAAGATGTTGTGAGTGCTGTAAGAATCTGCTGTGTAATCATGTACAAATGTAAAACATTATTCTCAATGAAACTCGAGTGTTGACAGTAGGACACAGACTCATGCTCTTCTGACTATGCAGTTAGTCCAGCTGCAGAACACAGTACTTCAAATTTGTGCCATTACAGAAGTCTGATTTTTTTTTTCATTGTCATAGTGGTCTTTATAGAGTATGGCATCATTATTATGTTGCAGGTAACATATACTTTTATGAGACTTGTGTGCAAAATCTTGACTTCAGATTTGTTTTTGTGCTTACAATATGCAAAAATACTTCAAAAGACATCATTAACCTATATGAAATAAGCTGTCATAAATGCAAGTTGCAGAACATACATGTATGCATTTTTCAATATGTTGGGTACATACACACACACACACACACACACACTTTTGAAACAGCAGAAATGCAAGTGTTAATGTATGTGTGTTCATATTCTGATGAATTGACAATTTCAATTTGTGTGTCAGTATAAATCCATAGCAGATGTAACAATGCAGTTTTGGTCTTTATTTCTGTAGAAGAAATGACATTAGACATATTAACGAGATATCATTTGCAAGTGCATTGCTGCAGGGCACACAGGACTTTTCAATGAATAACAAGTCCTCTCCCTTCTGCTGTGTTAAGAATGCCTTTTGATGGGATGGAGGATAACTGGGCAATAACCACAGTAATATCTGCCAAACAACTGTTTACTTATCGCATCGCTGAGAAATTGACTTGTGCAAATGATGGCAAAGCGTCTGTGCATGCGAGAGTCACATTTCGTAAATACAACTTGAGCTTGAGAAATAATAGATATACGCTATAGGAGAATAGCTGACAGATAATATGTTGTTCATACTGTAGTCTATACTAGAAATACTGTGTCAGAACTTTTATGACATTAAGAACTTTTGCTATCACCTTCCCAGTTTGCATGGGGTTAAGAGATGAGTGCATGCAGTCATCTGCTTAAATGGGAACATAGTAATATTTCTTTTGTTCTGCCTTCCTTCGCGCAAACAGGCTAAGAGGCAATATGCATCCAAAAGCAGTCTGGACAGTATTGACTGTAAAAAAATATACATCTGCTGCCTAGCTTTCCCTGTGGTAGCAGGAGTTAAGAGCAGTATTCTCATGGTCAGAACACAGGGTTTAAATCCTACTCATTCTATTTTTTTTTTTTTTTTTTTTTTTTTTTTTTTTTTTACAGATTGTGTCAGGATAACACTTCTTAAGTAAATGATAATTACTGCAAATAAGTGACAGACAGTGACCACAGTAAAATGTGTGTCTTCCAAAATTGTTATCATTGATCTCCCTACACAGTTGTACAACTATTAGCTGTTTTGCAGGTCTCACTGCAAATCACGATTTAATTGTGTTTACAGCTTTCTAGGAATGACAAGGGGAGGTACACATTTTGACATGATTATTTCAGACTCAGCAGGTGTGCTAATTATTGTGTCTGGCCATATATCCTGAAAAGCACATACAGTATGCTTTGAAATAGTAAGAAGTGTCTGCGCATCACATTGGAGTTCATCCATCACTACCTGAATATGTCACAAACAAAATCCTAAAGATGATTTTAAAACATTCCACACTACATGCACACTGATAAACTATTGAAGTAAGGTAACATGTTAGTATTACTCATTAGCACATTCAAGTCAGTCTGCAGACACCATCCATCAACCTAATAGATACACATACATACAGAGGAGTTGGATGGATGGTGAATACAAGGAGAGATGAACATACACCTAGCAGTGTTTTTTAATGGCACATTAATGGTCATGTTTTTGGTCTGTTGTCATTATTAACATTGCATGCTGTGTAACATGAGATGAGTAACAAAGGGGGACAGAATGCTTAGGAAAGGGACAACAGGCTTATGACAAGCAGAACAAGTTTAGCTAAATATGTCATATCAGTGGGGATGGATGTCACTTCAGATACTCATTTTTGGGCAGTAATCAATATATTTCCATGAAAAATCATAACTTTTTCAAATTGTGATATATGGGTGATTAAATATATTATACAAGAATTTACTAAGAAATCATGAGAGATGCATCTGGAATTGAACTCTTGAAGCTACTGTCAAAAAAAATATTCAGACCAGTGATTTATGTCAACACTTCATACAGTACTTCACATTTAGCAGTCCAAATAACTCTCAGAGTAAATGTTTCATAGTAGTGCCTTTACTCTGGTTTAACTCTATGTTCCTTTAGCACAGCGAGTTTAAGCAGCATTGCATGGAGATATCCAGACTAGTGCGACCGATGGCAAAAACTCACCAGGTTTTTGACACAGGACATATAGAGCCTTTCACTGCTGCTCAGCATTGGTGAATGATGCCAAACTCTACACAAATACACAGAACAAAAGGTAAAGGCTTTATTAGGGGCTATTTCTGGCCATGTTTGTGGGGTATGATTCTATTTTTTGACCAGATTAAAGGTGTGAAAAATGGGATATATAGGAAAGTGTTGAAATGGGGAGCAAACAGGGGGAAGAACAAAGGGGAAGCAATTACGCAATCTGCAGGGAGGAATTAGGAATGAATAAACTATCCACTTTAACACTGTAATGTGAACATGTATAGAAAATTGGATGAATTTAGGTTGTTACAACAACACAG
Source organism: Protopterus annectens (assembly GCF_019279795.1). Taxonomy (NCBI): domain Eukaryota; kingdom Metazoa; phylum Chordata; order Ceratodontiformes; family Protopteridae; genus Protopterus; species Protopterus annectens. Next base: position 1,254,056,042 of record NC_056732.1, on the reverse strand, counting down.
ATGGGTGACAATGCAATCATCTTTTGCAGAGAATTGGACCAAATCAAATGTGTTGAAAAGACTGGGAATAGTGCCCATTTTTTTTTTTATTTCAAGAAGAAAGGAATATTGGGGAAGGGACACAGGAATGTCAAGGTCATGTAGGTAGGGTAGTTGAGGAAGCAGGTGCAGACAAACACGACAGACACAGGAATGATGATGGACTTGAAAGGTTGGGGGAGACCATGGCTGGGGATAGGTACAGGAAATCAGAGGCACAATGCCTGTCAAGCATGGGAGCTGTTCTAATCCTCACCCTCAGAAATGTCATCACTCTCCCCTTCCTCGGCTCCCTGTGGGATTGCTTGACATGAGGTCTTTTCTGCATTCTAAGGAGCAGCTTCTCCAGACAGCTGAGGCATGCAACAGTGCTAGTTTCTAATACCTCATACACCATCCCTGGCAGCTTCAGGTGGGTGATATAATCCCCACCTCCACCAATATTCCCAGAGAGTACCAATGCACCAGCTGCCAGGGCAATTTTACGTGCAGGGGCTGAGGAGGCCGTACTGCCAGGTTGCGTCCAGGATGTGCAGGGTGTTGGTGCGGCAGCCGGTGGAGGGTTAAGACGCAGCAGTTGGCCTACCTCCCTGTGATGAAAATCGTTTTGCTTGTTGCAAGAAAAGTATGACATCAGAAGAGTGTGTTCACATAAAAAAGATAAGGGAGTGGGGTTAGACAAAAAAAAAAAAGAAAGAAAGCAGATAATTAGAACCATTATATGTCACATATATCGTGTATTACAGTTAAATATACTTTTTATTATATTAGCTTTACAGCCAAAATAGGTCTGTGAATTGTAACAAACAATCATTGCAATATGCAGATATTGCATATATGCTTTTAAAGATAATACAGATTAAGTTAAAACATGGCATTTAAGCCAATTTTGCAGGAATTAATGTATTTGCTACTTCTGGGAAATTGAACCCACCAAATCTGAATACACTTTTACACTTGCCTAATACAATTACCTAGAGCTATGGAAGGAAGCATGCATGCTTGCTTTTACAGTTAAAATCTGCATGCTTAAGTTGCTAGTAATGTATGGAACAGCAATAATTTTAACACAATTACGCTCATTTGTGCTGCATACATACTCCTTGCCTCAGTGAGTCTTTATAATACTTCAGCATGTGCCTCATTGTTCACTGAAATTTCCTGAACAGCTGTAAAGTAAAGGCGAGAGGAAGAGATATGAAAGCATTATGCATACCACTCTTGACTATCTACATTTTCCATATCGGTTAAAGTGGTTTATCTGTATACTTACACAACTGTGAGATGTTAGCAGTGCTAACTTCATCCAGCCACTGGTCGAGTTGTGCCTTCTTGCATCATTTCAGGTCATTCCAGTGATGTCTGTATGTCTTCTCAGTGTATGAAATGCCAGTCACACTGGAGACAGCCTTGACTACACTGTTCCAAGCCTCAGCCTTATACTGAGACCCAGTGTAGTCCCCCTGCAGCAGCTTACGGATGTAGTTCTTTACTAAGACTACAGTGAATATTTTGACTTCAATACACCCCACCTTTGAGCCCTGAATTGGGGCCTATCTTTCCTAGGTCCTGCCGTGTCAGCACAGGTTCTCCAACAACAGTAAACGTTTATTTCCACCGATTTGTAGTATTGCGTTTTATGGCTAGTGTGCAAACTAGCACAACCATGTGAACCACATTTATGCAATGTTAAGTGTAGAGAAATACTGCCAAAGAAGAAGGCAGTTTATGAAATAGGAAGGATAATGTAGCAGTTGGCATTAACTTATGGCATGTATAATGACAGACTTGACAACAGTTTGTCCAATGGTCAACACTGATATGTTAAATGACTTAGATTTTAAGACCTTAACTTGGGGGATCAGTTTTATGATCTGACACATTTTATGAGGCTTACACACTGATAAAAGTATTTTGTACAATGTGGGATTCAAACCTATGTATTCTTACATAGGTGTTTTTCCTCACTGCCACAGAATAAGTGTTTGCCAACCATAGTCATTAATAATAGGCACCTTAAAGAGTGAGTGGTGCTGCACTTCAATTAACCATGTATGTGTGTGACCTGACAAGGTCCTGGCTTAATCATTCTCATGTGTGCTGCAGGAGTAATGTGTGACAACATACTAGAAATGCATATACATGTATTACTTTCAGAGTAGATTTTTGAGTTCTGGTTCAGAGCACACAATAAATTCTGTTTTACAGCTATACTTGTGTTATGGGCAGTGTGTAGATGGCTGGCAGTAAACTATGACGTCCATCCTAGGTCAGACAATACATTTTTAATTACAGAACCGTAACTGTCATGTTACACCAGTTAAGCATATAATACATATGATACCATGTGTACGCTCAATCAACCTGCTATACATAGTTATTGTTTTTCTTTAATTATAGTAGAACACACCATTAATAAAAAGTGGAGTGTGCTGGATTAGAACATTGGCTCACCTGTGTTCTGGCTATAAAATTAAACCCAGTGCCACAGGGAAAGTGAGGCAGCAGGTGAATTTCTTTCAATCAGTACTGTCCAGATTGCTGACAGCCACATAACTCCACTTGGCCTGTTTGCGTGAAGGAAGGTGAAGCAAGTAACAATGTTTCTTTTTTGGAAGTAACAAAGTTTCTTTTTTTCTTCAGCAGTGAACCCTGTTTGCACACAGGTGAACAACATGCAAACGGCACCGGCAAAATTGAATATAAATTATTTCTGTTAATACTCATAATGAGCATTTCTCAGTAAAAAAAATACTGTGGAACTTGAACAATGGTTTACCTATCTTCTCTTTTGTGTACCTCAATGTCTTTACATCTTGTGCTACACACACACACACAGTTGGGTCACAGGTGTAATTTCTGCTGTCATTATCATCCAAGGTGCTGCCACAGAATGCCACTACCCAGTTTGCGCTTATTAAGGCAACTGACATTAATCTTTAAATATTTATGCATTTGACCATGTTTGCACTAAGTCACACACCAAGCAAATGTAAAGGACCCACAAAAACAAAAACAAAAAAAAAATAAAGTTAAACACGTTACACAGTTACACAGCTCTGGATATGAACTATCAGAGGAATGAAATTATAAAACACAGTTGGAGTGGGTTATAACTCTTTGCCACAGACACAGCTTTGCAACAGCAATCAAATCGTGTGCATACAAGCAATTCACATTTCCTCTACAGTATTAGCAGCACATAAATTTGAACATTCTCAGTTGTACATGTGTGGCTCTAATATTTAGTGCCCTGAGTGATTATACAACCATTTATGAGTAGGTTTGCACAAATGCAGCTCTGTCTTCTCTTAGCATTCTTCCCTTATCTGTTGTATTCTCAGACGTGCAGTCTACAGTGCATTTTCTATCATTTTCCTTTAAATGTGTGATAAAAATACATGACGGTGAACAATAGCTTTTAGTAAAGGCATGAGTGTGTTGCTATTGTTGATCAAAAATGATAAATGTGTGTTGTTTTGTTTCCTATAAAAACTCTATCAAGTTATTTCCGCACTTTGTAAGAGTATCCTGACGGACACGCCTATGGCAGTGAAGACCGTCTGAACTGCTGGTGTGTTTTCCTTCTTTCTCACACTAATCATTCACAGTTGCAAGCCATTTGCTACTAACAATAGTGCAGAGTCTACACTAAGTTTATGTCTCCTACACAAAGTCAAAAGTTTGGTATTCAGCAATTCTAATGAGTTCATACCTCAATGCATCTTGACAGTGCTCAGAGATCTGAATCTACACTATAAAAAGGTAACAGTGGAGTTAGGAAACTTGAAGGTGAGAAGGCTTGTGCATTTGGACAAAACAGAGGGCTGATATTCATTTGAAGGTGATTTATATGCAGAGAAGGCTTACAATTTGGCTAAAGTATGCTTGTATTATTCAAGTACATTCTAAATTGTTTAAATGTTACAAATGTATTTATATGCTGTTGTTGTGTCTTTCGGCTTTTCCCCGGTTAGGGGTCCCACAGCGGAACTCCAGTCCGCTAATGATTGGTAGTTTATTTTTACGTGCCGAGTTACCAGCCCTGATGCACAACCTTCAATGAAGGTACGCCCATTCACATATGTCTGCACGCAGAAGACGCTCTAGCTGAGAATCGAACCGGACAGCGTCTTACTGTGAGGCGACAATGCTACCGCAGCACCACCTTATATAACCAGCATAAAATGGAACTTTTTTCTGTATGAGCTTCTTATATTTCACTGTTAGCACAGGCATTCTTGGCAGGCATTTACATTTCAGAGACAGTTGTACTGAAAGTATAACCAATTATTTTTAAAACTTGATTTTATAATAGTCATAGGATCATTGGAAGTTACTAGGCTATTGGCCCTGATGCCCTTACAAGCCTATCCAAGAATTTAGCCCATGTTCCAACAAGTCAGCACCCGATGCCCCTGTCCAGCAGGAACAAAGGTGGAATCCCATGGGTGTATTTTCTATTCCCTATCCAGTTATCCAGGTTGTGCTTAAAAAGCATTAATGAGGTACTCTCCCTGACGTGAAGCAGGAGTCTATTCCACAGATGCGGGAGTCTCTGGGACACAAATCTGTCCCACCAAGAGGTCCTACTGATCTCACAGACCAGGTTGAGGTCACGGATGCAGGTTACTTGAGTTGAGAAGGACTTGTGGATATGCAGCAGTCGCATCAAGGCGGGATCTGAGATTACTTTGTACGCCATACAGAGGTCACCTCTGATGAGTCTGTATGAGACTGACTAGAGGGACAGGGCCTTTAGCCCATCTGTGTAGGGTAGATGTTTGAGGCCCTGGATTCTCCTGGTGAGGAACCTCTGTTTTCTCTCCATCCTCTGCATGTGCTTTGTGAGATACATGCCAAAAGAGGCACTGTACTCAATAATGGGTCTTATAAGGGAAGAATACAGGGATGTTATGACCACCTTGTCTCTGGAAGAGATACCCTTACTAATGAGGTGAGCCGTGTAGAAAGCTTTACATACAACAGAGGCAATATAGTGGTCAGAAGTCAGTTTGCTATCAACCTGGGTGGCCCAAGTCCCTCTCGACTTATTAAGAACAAGGTCCTAAGTATGCAATGTGATAATTTGTGGGGACATCACTCTCTCTAAAGGGGATGATGATGCATTTTTTGGCATTCAGTTTGAGGCCATGTTTCTGACACCAGACATATGTTTGAGTGAGACCCTCTTGGAGGATGTCCAAATCATTAGGGGAACTGATGTCAGCACCCAAATTACAGTCATCTGCAAACTTGGTCAGCCATTGCTCACTGTTTTGACCTAAACCTCAGAAAAGTATATCCCAAATAACAAAGGTCCAAAGACTGATACCTGGGGTACACCACTCAAAAACAGGTCGACTGCTTGAGGTGGCTTTCCCTTATTTTGACTAAGTTGGTTCTATTAGTGAGCCAGTTTGCTATCCATCTGGTAACATACGGATTGATGCCTAGTTGGGAGAGTTTATTATACTCGAGTGAGGAATAGTATTGAAGACCTTAGCCAGGTCAAGGTAGATGGTGTGCACTGTCTTCCCCTTGTCCATGGCTTGGATGACTGTCTCAAAGAGGTTGACCAAATTTAGCAGGCATGACCTCCCCTTGACAAAAACAAACTGTGTGGGATCAAGTGTTCGGAGGTTGCCAATGTTCTTGTTAATGAGGTCCATGACAATCTGCTCCATGGCCTTACAGATCAGTCTAGTTAGGCTGATGGGTCTATAAATTTCCTGGATCGGTGGATGCTCCTCCTTTGTGCAAAGGGATGACAGTGGCTGTCCTCCACTCGTCTGGGATGAAGTCAGTACTCAGGCTTTGGCTGAATAGGGTGCCTAATAGTGCTGCAAGTTCCTGTCCGGGTTCATGTAAGATGAAGCCTGGGATGTTATCTGGTCCCATGGAGGCTGTATATTTTGCCTTGAGAAGCCAGTGATGACTTGCTCCCTATAGATAAGGTGAGGTGCTGGGGATGTCCTGATTTACTTGATGAGGGGGGGGAGGAGTGAAGATTTCACTGAACCTGTCTGCCAGCAGGTTGTCTATATCTGTGTATATGGTGTCCTTGACCACCAGTTCTGATCAGATCTGGGTGCTTCCCTGTGGACATATATGATTGTGATAGTCTTTAGTAGATGTCGCCAGTTTGGACTCAAAGTTTGTTTTGGAGGATTTTACTAGTGCTCTTATTTGCTTGTTTAGACTAAGGGGAGATTGCTTCCAATTAGGCACCTGCTCCTTCTTGGTCCTGGACAGCAGTTTTTTTTCCTCTTATTATAAAGTTTATTCATTGCAGCTGTCCATTAGACAGATTTACTCATCCTTGAGGAGGAGGACTTTGTCCTGTTGGGTATTCCTGATTCCATGCAGCTATACAAGTGCTCATATAGTACTCTGGTGCAAGTTTGGACATATGTGCCAGTTCCTATGGAGAGGGAGGGAGCTGTGAAGCTGTTTATACCTTCCCTCAGGAAGTTGTAATCAGCTTTCGAAGTTTTTTTGTTTGACCCTATATAGGGGGTGGTCGGGGGAGATGGAGACTTCAAAAGTGACCGCTTTGTGGTTGGCTCTAACCAGGGAGGATGACACTGTAGGGATACTGCAGTGGTTACTCATGTTGGTTAATACAAAGTCCAAGATATTTTCACCTTTTTTGGGGGTGTCGACCAGCTGGTCCAAGGCATTTGCATTGACAAAATCAAGCAATTTCTGGGCATTTGTGTTTTGGCATAAGTAGTTATTCCAATCTATGGTTGGATAGTTAAAGTCAGCCAAGATCAGGATAAAGGGTTGAATCTTGATAGATTCGAAGAGGTCCAGATAGGTGGAGTGGGCATCTTGAGTCAAAATTGTGGTCCTGTAGCTAGCTATGATTTGATCAGGGTTCCTGTCGATGGTTAACTGTACCTGGAGTGTCTCCTATGCGTCATACTGTTTAACCAGCCTGGAGGTGTGTATGTCTTTTATATATATTGCAACTCCTCCTCCTTTTGCTTTGCTACCCATGGTTTGGGGTCTGAATGTATGATAGGATGAGTAACCTGGTTTGGCTGAGGTGCTGTCCTCAGCTTTGAACGAGGTTTCTGTGATGGCACAAATGTCAGCATCTTCCAGGATTAAGAATGCTTGCAATGATTGCAGTTTCATGTTTAGACTCCTAACTTTTAGCAGCATGACCTATAATTTGCATTTTGATGAAATTTTCATGTTGATAGTTTTGACCTCATAGCTTTGCCTAAAAAAGGCACTATGGGGGAGCAAGGGCCTTTGCCAGGAGCCTGAAGCCCAAAGGAGACAGGTGCAGGCCATCTCTGGCAAAGCATCATGGCTTGTCAATCACGTCTTCACAGGCCGTCAGGTACCGGATTCCCTTGGAATGACACTAGAAACTAAGCCAGTTGTTAAAAATCAATTTTGAACACAATGATTCACATAACACATTTAATAAACCAAATCATGAAAATTTGCATGAAGTATTTATATGTAAAATTCAGAAAAAAATTTAAAACCCATTTTCTAGATAAACTACATTTATGCATATATGTTATATATTCACATTCATATGCATATTTATATACAGACACAAATATTGTACATAAATTACATATGCACACACACACACACACACACACACACACACACACACACACACACACACACACAAATGTACAAGAGAAATTAATATTGTATACAAATCACACATTTACCATTCCACACATCAAGAATGTACAAAATTAATTATTTTAAAAATCACAAGTACAGCTCTCTCAGTGTGAAAACAAACAAGAGACTGGTAGTGAATGCACCTTTTGGGGTAAATTTCAGTTACTAGTTAGTAAGGGGATTGGCTGGCTGCCAGTAAAAGAGAAATTTAGAGAACTGAAAGAAAATCAACCACAAAAGGTGAGGAAAAAACACTGGCTGGGAAGAATCTTGTAGAACATTCAGCAAACAACAGTTAAAAGTCCATCTCTGGTGAAAGACAAAGTTTAAAAAATAGGGTAGAAATAAAGGAGAGAGAAAGATGTTTATGTAATAAAAAGACTTATTTAGAGGAACTGACACAGTTTGAAGTATTGCAGAAATGGGGGAATCTCGCAGAAGAAAAGGTGCAACTGCATAGTGCTAGAGAAAATAAGGGGCTACCTCAATAATATGTACAAGTTTAGCAAGATTGTTGCTAAGCAACTGCCGTTTAACAACTCCACAGCACAAAAGCTTTTAGCAGAACAGCTCAGGCAACAGAATGTAGAAAGGATTGTTACCAAGCTTGGGGAGCCTATAAACAAGGAAAATATGAAATCCGGAACAGATCTTAGAAATATTTCAGAAGTTTTATGACAATCTGTACAAAGCTGAGGAATGAGGAAGTCAAGAAAACCCACAAATGGAAGTATTTATGGAATAATTAAATATGCCAAGGTTAGAAGTAGATGAGGCTCTATTACCAACAGTCAAGATAGGAGGAGATAAGAAAAATGGCAATGTATAACCAATCTGCACGAAAGTCTGCAGGAATAGATGGCGTTCCTGTGGAAGTTTGGAAGCTAAGAGGGAAGAAAGTGATAAAGATCTACAGGGTTTTGTTCCACAGTATTTCAAAAGGAGAAGTACCAGCATCCTGGAAGAAAGTGGTGGTGCCTGTTGCTGTAATATGTAAAGATGGTAAAGACCCATAAGATCCAGCTTCATATTACGCCCATTTTTATTGTAACCCATGACTGTAAAGTGTTTGTCTATAATGGCTAAAAGAATGGCAAAAGTGATGCTAAAATTGATAGATATGGATCAATGTGATTTTGTGGAAGGCAGACAAACATTTGACAACATTAACAAAACAATGATAATCCATAAAGCAGACTAAGAAAATACCTCTGTTCTTGGTGGGTCTTTATGTAGAGAAAGCATTTGACAAAGTAAGCTAGGATTTGAGTGGGGCACTGGAAGCATTTGCATTCCCTGACAAAATAATAACGTTTTATTAGAAGGATATATGAGGGATCATAAGCAAAAATTAAAGTGCGTGTGTGCAGGGGGGGGGGGGGAGTCCTCTCTGACAGAACAGAGGAACCAGGCAGGGGTGTCCTCTTTCCCCTATGATATTTGCATTATATATCTAGAACCATTGGCAGAGACAATAACAGACTGAGAAATTCAAGGACATAACTGGTATGGTAATCAAAAAAGTTAGCTTTTTTTGCAGATGACATTTTGTCCCAGATAAAACCAGAAAAGGACATTGTGTTTTTGGAACATTCTGAAACACTTTCAAGTCTTTTCAGGATGAAGCCAGTTTGTAGCTATTGCCTTTCTTTTATCTACCCCATATGAATTGGTTCTGCAATACCCATATTTACGGGATGTCATAAAATGTAGTACATAGGAGTATGGATTACATAGGATTCTGTTACAGTAAATAAGGATATATGAACAATAAAGAAAATGAGAAATTGGAATTCAATTTACAAATACAGAGAGCAAGATAGAAGCAGTGGAAGTTTTTTAGTTTTATACACAGGTGAAGCATATATACATTTTTTTTTTTTAGTCAACCACAGTAGAAGTTGTGGATAGCAATTAATGAATAGTTGAAGGATTTTATCTGGGAGGGAAAGAAGGCATGAGTCAAGTGGGATACGTTGCTCATTCCAAAAGAAGGTGGTTTAGGATTACCTGATTTGAAGGGGTATTTCACAGCTAAACAGTTAAAGCTCCTACACACAGCATAAACAGAAAGCTATAATTCAAAATGGAAAGGGACGATAAAACGGGGAAAGCTCAAGAAATAAGGAGAGACTGGGATTTTGAATGCAGATCCTTATGAACAATAACCATAAACATTAGATTCAAAGTAGCAGAAAGTATTCAAACAACTAAGCCAACACGGGAATGGAGAAAGATTCTGCCAATAAAGATGACTGCAATTATGGGTACGGAAAATAGGCAAGAGGGTGATGACATTTACTAGAGAAAACTGGCAAAGTAATCAAGGTATTGGGAACAAATAATCACAGAGGGAAAGGTAATGGAACGGGAAGAGGCTAATAATTCATCCCTCTCTAGCCTGTGGTCCATATATCAATCCTTGATACTCTAGGCAGAGTATAGGCAAAAAAAAAAAGGAATAGGGGGATCCAAGTGCCACACACACACACGCACAGTTTTTAAAAGAATCGAAAAAAAGTTGCTGTTAAAAAAATTTGATAATTAGCTGGGTATATAAAACACTGAATGATAACTATAGGAATCAGAGGAGGTTAGAAAAGATTGAGAAAAAATATTGCTTAAGCAACTTACAAAGAAACAACAGGAGTACATGTGTATGGCTCCCAAATATGCAACAAAGTCTAGAAGATTTAGGATCTTTGCTTGGAATTGTTTGCATAGGTATTTTTATACCTTAAGCAGAAGCCAAAGAGTTATTCCTCAGGTAGATGGTAAATGGAGGTGTGATGTGGAAGAGAGGTAACTGTGAACATATTTTTTGAAAGTCCAATAAGTTGGTAGACTTTAAAAATTCCCTGCAGAATACTCTGTCAGAAATACTCAGTGAGCAGATTATTTTTTTGAGCCGTAATTAAGAATCGGAATTGCATAGACATAGTAAGGACTAGCAGAGTTTGATTCTGGTGGCTACCAAAAAAAGCAATTACTAGGAAAATGGAAATCAGTCTAAATCTACTGTACTAGAAGTAACAAATATAGTAAGAGATAAAAGAACTAGAAATCTTTAGGAAAGGGTAAAAACAAGTTAAACAGAGAAATGGGAATTGTGGGAACATGTTTTGGAGGAGGAATTAGGTTTCAGGAAAGGCAGAATTGAATGAATTACAGTATGTAATGTCTGACTGGCAATCACTGTACAAGAAAATAAGTGATGTTATGATGTTAGCAACTGAAGATGTCAATATGGTTAGTTTTCATTTATATAAAATTTATGATTTTTGAATTATCACTTAAAACACAGGCAAAGGTGTTGGGCTGTAAAACAATAAATTAAAATTAATCCTGCTGAACAACTTTCATCTGCAAGCAAACCTAGACTTGGTTACATTTCCTAAAATGCTATAACTGAAGGGAGAACTAATTTTTGCTGTGTGCCATTGACATTCAGGTCTGCCAATGTTTCACTTCTGTGTTATTGGAGAGAAATGTAATATGCGTGTCACTGACACTGGTGTTATGCTTCTGAGATGGCCAAGAGCAGCCTTCCACAAGAGTGGTGGGCACAGTGAGAAGTGAGTGGCATTCATAAATTGAGTTTTCTGTTGTAAATGTGTACACATCCTGATAGATGTTTGGAAAGTATATACACATTAATTCTGTGGTATTCCTTGGTTTGTACAGACCTTAGTTTGATTAGTGTTTTGCGGGTGGAGGAGCCTCCTACCATTTTGTGTTCCCAGAAGACCATTTTTTTCTGTTGAAAATGTGCATGCATCCTGATATTTCTGTGGGAAACCTATAAATACATTACTTATGTGGTGGTTTGTACAAACCTTTGTTTGTGTGTGAGGGGGTGATGAGACAATCAACTAACCTTCAGTTGTACTAAATGAAAAGCATGTTTCAAATGCTTAATGTTGACAAAAGAGTACACAGACGGATTATTTTTTTGTAAGTAATGCATTAATTATTTGTTTTATCCTTCTTTGTTTTACGTCACATAGGAATATGGCACCCAAGCCTGGAACTCTGACAGCAGACAGGAACTCCTTATTTGATGTCAGCTGGGTCTTGGTAGCAGGACCACCCCCATAGCCAGCAGTTCTCAGGCAACTGCAGAATGTCCCTTTCAGTGAGAGAGAAAATGTGATGATAGTACAGGATCTGATGTGGCATGAATCCTTTCTGCTTGAGACAGGACATGGGGATATGGCTGCCAGAAAGGATATTTTAAACCAGTTAGTCAACAATGCCAACACAGCAGGAGATCAGAGCATAAATTATGATCAGGTGCAGCACTGGGCAACTGATATGACTTCATCAGCCTGGAGGACAGCAGCTGCAATTGCCCAAGAACTGCTGGCTATGGGGGTGGTCCTGCTACCAAGACCCAGCTGACACCAAATAAGGAGTTGCTGTCCACTGTCAGATTTCCAGGCAGCTTAGTGGACACTGCACACTGTGTGCTTGATGTCGGTGGTGATGTGGCTGGGAGGACAAGTCTGTCCCAGGAGCAGGTTCCAGGTAAGCTTACATACGTCAAGTTTTATATTTGCTTGTAGAGAAAACTATATAATTTAGCTAATACTGCCTGTGAAAATTATGTTTGTATCTGTACTTATTGTTAAGTAAATAGGATTATACAACATAGTTGTTCAGTACACATAGGTGGGGGTAGATGTCTCAGCCAAGTTTTAGTTTATTTTTTACAGGATATATAGGCAATCGTGTATTCACTGTCTCCCTGTGTTGTTCCCATTGTGATGCTTAATTGCCATCCTTTCCTTGCTTCATTTGTTCCAGGACTATCCTCCTTGCAAAGTATGCAGACATCTCCAAATGGTAAGCAAATGTTAATTTGCTTATTACTGCTTAGATACATAATTATCTGTATGTGTGATGAGGGTGTAATGAGTTGTCTGTATTGCTATACCATCTGCAATTGTGTGACCAATGTTACTTTTGTCATATATACTAGTTTAATACTTAGTGTAATAGTAATTTCATTCTTGTGTTTGTTGCTTATTATCACAGGTGATCCTGATAGTGGAAGTGTAGGACTACTACCACCTGATATCTGAGTATCAGTAGGCTCCAATGATGATGGTGGCCAATCAGAGCCACAGTCAAGGGATGAAGAGGTTGAATCTGACACTGAGGTTGTGACTCACACGTCCCCTGTATTTCCTTCAGACATGGTCAGTATGCCCACACATACCCATTCCACTCAGCCCTCAGATACTGGATAGGTTGAAGGTGACACACTTGATCAAGGTAGCGTGGTTACTGTGGCTTAAGAACCAGTTGACTCGGGACATAGCCAAGTTGTGGAAGAGGTGCCATGAAGGAGATTTGGTCAGGGTGTCCGGAGGATGCCTGATCTCCACCCTCCAACTGATCCTGGTGTGTCATTTAGTGCCACTCGACATATATTTAGGGCCATCATGGAGGCACACGCATGTTCCACTAGAGCCTCTGAGAACATGTTTATGGATCTAGATGTGGCACAGGCTGACATGCATGACTGCCTCTACCGGGTGGCCAATTCAATGGATCGGTTGAATGACACGATGGAATAGGCAGTGTCTGTGATGGAAAATCATCTGCTGTTAGCCAACGTGGCCATGTCCCATCCCACTCCAGTAGTGGCACTACTTTCATGGCTCCATCAGTGGTTGAGGTGACTACACGGGGTCATGGACCTGACTATAGTCATGAGGACAGATCATCTAGCAGTCATCTCTCACATTTAGATAGCACCATCACATCTGACCATGGGCATGGACGTGTCAGTGAAACTAGCAGAGCCAGTTCTCGTGGGTGGGGCAATGATGATGAACTAATACCGCTACCATGCACGGCTCACACCTGTCTGAAATGCCAGGACATAGATCTAGCACACAGCTTTGGTTGTGTTTATGCAGCGCTCACACACATTTCATACTGCATGCCCATACAGACACACACACATAACAGGTACATGACACATTCATGAGGCTTGCAGGTCATTCTATCTCAGTGGCTATTTTATAATTGACTACAATTTTACCTGCCTGTCCTTCTTAGTCACACACACATTACTTTTGCATCAGCCTTGACCCCCTGCCTCCCCCAAAAACTTCATCCTGTTCAAAAGACAGCTGTGCCATCACCTTGTTTCCATCCTTTGGAATCAGGGATACGTATGTATTTTTTTTCTGATGCGCTGGGTGCTTACTAAATGTATTGTTGATGCTACTGAAACTTTTAACAATTTATTACAGCCTTTTTACTGCTGCGAGTACTACCTTGAAAATTACAATTGTGTAAAATCTTACCATAATAGTAGATGTCCTTCTCTTCACTGCTGCAGTATTCTTAACATGTGGAATTCCCTGCTAAGGTGGCCAAACATCCAGCCAGTATACCAAAGCCTTTAGGTTAACAATATGCGGTACATCACACATATGCTTCCTGTGCAAGGCATAGGGCATAAAGGGGACACCCAAATGTATCATCCTCAGAACTGAGAACCCTAGGAGGAATGCCAGCCCTAGGATAATAGAGGATAACATTCACATCCAAAGGGATAAAAGACCAGGGGGAAGTGGGATGGAGCATTCACAACTGTACTATGTCCTTTCAATTCGCTGCTGCAGTGATCTTAACATGAGGGACAGTGCAAAAGCTCAGGAAGAAGGCAGGTAGGAGGAAGGGCCAACAAAGCCTTCTAGGAACCCATGAAGAATGTCCCTAGCAAAACCAGCTCTTGGTAAAGGTATGCACCGAAGACCACCTCAAGGATAGAATTAGTATCCAAACCCTTGAAAACACCAGAAGAAGCCACAACTCTAGCAGATTAAGCATTAACCACAGAAGGAAGGCTCTTACCGTGATAAGAATAGGAAAATGAAATGGCTTTAGAAACCTAAAAGAAAATAGTCTACTTAGAAACTACCAAACCTAATGATCTAGGATGAGAAGAAACAAAAAGATGATCAGATTTTCTTTTTTTTTTTTTCAAAACTTTATTTTATTTTAGTTTCATTATTTTAGTGTACAATAACAAAAACTTATTTTACTGAAACTGGTCAGCATACAAAGACAGATAAGGCCATTTATCATTCAAATATCCAACAAAAACATTTATGGTTTGCTTTCTTAATATGACAAGAGAAAACACGCTATTAGAAGATTCATGACATTCTTAACTATTAATTCTAAGTATCGTTACTGGCACAAGATTAAAAATCAGTAGTTAATAAAGAAGATAAAATAAACACATCACATATACAACTATTTACATACAGTGCTACATTCTTACACTGTTACTATTACTATATTAACACAAATCAACAGGATTTCATAATATACATATATAATCTACTGTCAAAATTCCCTGACCATGAATATGCTGTGGGGGAGACTGGATCATGGTTGTTGTTGTTGTGTCTTTCGGCTTTTCCCGGTTAGGGGTCGCCACAGCGGAACTCCGGTCCACTAATCATTGGCAGGAGATTTTTATGTGCCGAGTTGCCAGCCCTGATGCACAACCTTCAATGAAGGTACGCCCATTCACGCATGTCTCCACACAGAAGACACTCTAGCTGAGAATCGAACAGGACGTCTTACTATGAGGTGACAATGCTACCGCAGCATCACCACTGCAGTTGATCCATTAAATGACAGATCAAACAAGAACAATAAACATAATAAGCAAGCTTTACTTGCTTTAGAGGACCTAGTATTAGAATTCACCCTATTTGATCTGGCTCTCAACCAGCTCAACCAAGGGGACAAATTCACATTTTACTCCCCATGCCATAAGTCATGGTCCAGGATTGATTTTTTTTTCTGCTATCAGAATCTCTTCTGAATTAAAAAAAAACACTATACTCAACCAGTCCGAGATTCTTATCAGACCACTCCAAAATAACACTGAAACTTATCCTTTTAAAAAACATCCCAAATCAAAAAGCCCTACAGTCATGGTCCCTTAATCCAAATCTTCTTGACAAAGAAGTAGTAGTACAAGAAATTAACAATGTACTAGATGAGCTCAGTGCCAATCTTTTAACTTCAAGTATGCCATTAGACGTTCTATGGGCTGCCACCAAAGCAAACGTTAGGGTCTCCTGATTCAAAAAGCCTCCTACTTTAAAAAACTCGCAAGAGAGAAAGAATCCAAAATTAAGTAGAAAATCCAAGACATTGAAAAATCACTCTAAGAAAACTTCAGTCCTGATTTAGAAACCCAACTAATTAATCATCAGAGCTATACTCAATGCATGTTCAAAATCTCTCATTCCGACAAATGAAACTCCTTGCTAATTACTCTGAATGGACCCAACAACCTTCCAAATTATTAGCTAGACTCAAACGTCCATCAAGACACCCCTAGGATGCTACAAATTAAATATAATAATGAATTACACATGAATAACCACGATATTCTTCTCATTTTTGAAAAAATATACAATAATCTCTATGGTCCGCAGGATGCAATACACTCAGAGTCCTACAATTCCTTTTTTAACACTATCTCATTTCCAAAAATTGAAAAACACCAATATCATCAGATTTTCTAAAATCTTCAGTTTTGTCCAAATAAAATCTGAGCTGTCTATGCACATCCAAAGTGTGCGACACCTTATCACTAGCTGATTGTGGAGAAGGGAAAAAGTGGGCAAATTAATAGACTGATTAAGAGATAACTCATTCACCACCTTAGGCATAAAAGAAGGACTGGGATGAACAGACACACTGTCCTTACGAAAAACTAAAAAAGGAGAAACAGCCATGAGGGCTTGAAGCTCAGACACCCGTCTGGCAGAGGTAAGGGATAACAAAAGAACAGTCTTCCAGGAAAAATGCTGTAAGAAAGATGAAGCTGCAGGCTCATAAAAAGCCAGAGTTAATTTCTCCAAAACAAAATTAAAATCCCAAGAAGAAGGAACAGGCTTCTCAGAAGGTCTAACATGAAGAATGCCTTTAAGAAACTGTTTGGCCTGGAGCATAGAGGCCAAAGGAGGAGTTAAAGGAAGACAAGCAGAAATAGCTGAGAGGTGGGCTTTAACAAAAGAATATGCCAACCCAGCATTGAGCAATTCACACAAATAAAAACCAAGGGAACATCCATATTAAGTGGGTCCAGATTATGAGACATTACAGCAAACAGAAAACCTCTTCCACTTGGACAAGTAGGATTTCCCAGTAGTGGGTTTCCTGTCCTCCTGCAGAACCCGAAGCACGGCCTCAGAAAAAATGTGCCTACAGGGAATCAAAATTCTGTCACCCACAGTGTCAGCTGAAGAGTGGACAGGTGGAGATGGATGAGAGATCCCTTGTCTTGTGTGAGAAGATCCATCCTGTGAGGTAACTTCTGCTTGCCCTTGACTAAGTGTAGAAGAAGAGGGAACTAAGGCTGTCTGGGCCAAAAGGGAGTCAACAGCAAGACTTTGGGAGCATCCTGTTTTATCTTGCACAGGACCTTTGGAATAAGAGGACGGGGAGGGAAGAAGTAAGAAACATCCCTTTTCATGAAAACAATAGGGTGTCCACCTTCCAGGCCAGAGGACATGGAGTCTTGGCACAAAACTGAGGAATCTGCTTCTTCAGTGGGAAGGCAAAGAGATCTACTTGAGGAATACCCAACTGGTGGATAATGTCCAGAAAAACAACTCTGCAAAGCATCCACTTGTGAGATTGTGTTATGGACCTGCTCAGGAAATCTGACAAAATATTCTGACTTGAAGGAATATACACTGTCTGAAGAGTGATTTGGTACTGAATTGTTAGCTCCCAAACCTGTAGTGCCAATCTGCAGAGATGGTAGGATCTTGTTCCCCCTTGTTTGTTGACATACCACATCACTGTGGTGTTGTCTGTAAAGATCTTTAGGGGCCCTGTAGAAAACAGGAGATGGAAAGCAGTTAGAGACAACAGATGAGCTCTCATCACCTTGATATTGATGTGCTCCTTCTGTTGCTGAAGAGACCAAAGGCCTTGCACCTTTAGGTTTTTGAAGGAAGCCGCCCAACCCCTGTCTAAGATGTCTATGAACAGCTCTTGACAGAGAAGCAGGAGTTGAAAGAGAAGCCCTGGATTCAAAGTGAGTTGCTGCATCCACAACTGAAATTCCAACTTCAGACATGAAAGAAGAGGAATTGGAAACTCTAAGGGATGAGAATGCTGAAGCTAAACTGACTTTAGACAAAACTAAAGCTTTCTCATGTGCAACCTGGCAAAGGGAAGCATAGGGATAGTGGATGCTATGAATCCCAGAGCCCTCAGAAATTCCCTTCCTGAAATCAAAGCTAGAGGAAGGAAGGGAGTGAAAAAAGGGAAATCAGAGTCAAAGCCTTGGGAGAAGGCAGGTATGCTAGCATAGGAACAGTCTGGATCCTTCATCCCAGAAAAACATGATCCCGTGACAGGGATAGGAAGGACGTTTGAAATTTTACACTGAAGCCCAGGCTTTGCAACAGAGCAATGACCCACTGAATGTGCTGTAAAAGAATCTCTGGAGAGGAAGCTTGCATAAGCAGCTCATCTATATAATGAAAAACCAGAATGCCTTTGAATCTGCAAAAAACAATCACAGGAGCTAAGTATTTGGTGAATACTCATGGGGCAGTAGAGAGGCCAAAGGGCAAAGCAGAGAACTGAAAATGCCAGGAAGCAAAAGAGAAATGTAAAAACTTCCTGAAAGGGAGATGAATAGGGAAAATGGAAGTACTTGGCCTTCATAAAAAGGAAGCAGAAAAGAAAACAAAGTCCGAAGGGATAGAATTCAAAAGGAAGTAACCTTCAGAAATGTATTCAGGTGAAAAAGATCCAGAATGGGCCTCCAAGTGCCTCTTTCCTGGGAACCAAAAACATTCTAGAATAACCCCCCTTCCCCCTTTGAGCATATGGAACCTCTTGAATAGTTCTCTGAATCACAAGACAATGAAACACCTCTAGAAAAAAGCTTAACTGGTCTTGAGATGGCTGAGGGATGCCCATGAAAGAGGGGTGGGGGGGTGGGGGGGTGGTTTCCAAAACATGAAATACGCTTGCGAATGATGGAAAGAATCCAAGAATACTGGGTTATGTTTAACCAGACAAGAAAAGACAGAGAAAGATGATGAGAAAAAGGAATGTGGCTGGGAAGAACCAGGTAGTCAGTCAGCACCTGGTTTATCGGAAAGGAATTCTCTAAGCCAGAAAGGTCTGTATAGACTTAGCCAGGGAAACCCACCTACCACCCTTCTTGCCTTTAGGAAGAGGACAAGACTGCCTTCTAACAAAAGCTGGTTTATTGGGATAGTTTCTCTAGAATTTCGGCACAGGAGAAACAAAAATATGTTTCAGGTCCTATAATTCCTTGCCTTCTTCCTGCAGGGACTTGAACAAATCAGCTGCAGCAGCACCAGTCAAACATTTGCTGCCCAGAGGAGCATCCATCACCTTAGCCTTAACATCATTAGGAAGTCATTGAAGACATTGAAACCATAGCCAGGAATATCTCCTCAACACAAAGTCAGAAACAGCTGCCCTAGAAGGATCACCTGCTGCATCATAACTACACTTAATGAAATGGCAAGCTACCTGAGAAGAAGCCCCTAACAGAGACAAGACAGAAGTCTTTCTTTCAGAATCAGGATGATCAGAAATAACCTGGCAATCCTGAGAAAGGAGAGCCAAAACATATCTGGTCATATGAGTCTGATAATTAACAGCCTGAAAGGCTATGGTGGCTGAAGTATAAGCCTTTTTACCCAGCCTTTCCACAGTCCTGCTGTAATCATCAGAAGGAAAAAGCTTAGTCAAGGGCAGTAATTTAGAAGGCTTGTCAGATGTCACAGAAATCATCAAAGGGTAAGCAGATGGACACACAAAAGAATTTGCAGTCATCAGGCACTTTATAAAACCTATCTGTTCTTTAGGAGCAGGGAGCTGAGAGTCTGGGGCCTGAGATGCAGAAGAAAAGGCATCCAATAAAGCAGCCAGAACAGGATGAATAGCTGAGGGTCTAGGAGATTCCTTTTGAAGGAGCTTATTATATGTCCTCTACACTTTACAAACTCGGTAACAATCTCATTTAAAGAATTCCCTCATCCTGGCAATTATATCCCCAAAGGAAATCTTCTCAAAGAGAGATTCAGGACTAGCAGACTCCTATTCCTCAGAACTATAATCCAGAGGGGAAGGAATCTGGATAAAATAGGCTAGGGATTCCTCATCAGAATACTCTTCTTCTGCAAAGGAATCCTGATCCCTAGACCTTTTGAGGAGGGTAGACGACCAAAGTGAAGCCAGGACAAAGAGCCCCTAAGGAGGGTTCAAGGCCATACAGCATTGAACAAACCCTGTGAAAAATTCTGCCATTCACTTTGAGGGCCCTTGGGAACAGAAGAAATACATTTTATCTTTTGCTTCTATTTTTTAAAGTGATATCTGCCTTATGAAACATAGAAGGCTTCAGTGCTGGCTTACACTCAATAATCGTTGTCGGGACTTCCTCCCTAACCAGTATCTAAAGAACCACCCTAGGTTGTTCATTGATAATTAGCCATGGTTCCCCTTGAGCATCAGAAGCAAATATCTGCAAGGTCTCTGAGGATGTGTGAGAAGCCAGATTCATGCTGGCTCAAAGTGGTTGCGTCAGAGGAATCCAACCCAAAAACCGAAAGATCCTCTGGGCTCTCACCAGCCTCAACAGAGACGTCCGGTGGAGGAGGCAAAGCAGAAGAAATCTTACCTGACTTTAGACGGCTGACCCTCAGGCCAAGAAGTACCTTCAACAGTGTCTTTTACTACAAGCTTTAGATGCTAGTTTTCAAGATAAATGGCAATGAATGAAACATTAATACATAAGGTCTTTGGAACAAAAGCCTGACAAACAGTACAGGACGCATGGTTGTGAGAAGCTCCTAAACAAAACAAGCACTGCTTGTGATGGTCTTTATGGGGAATCTGTCTCCCACACTGGCATTTACCCTTTCTGGATAACATGAAACCCCACAATAACACAAAAGCTGAAAGCAAAAAAGGATATGTCAGAAAAATCCAATGGGTCACTTACCTGAATGGCTAGGTAACCAGCACCAACTCGGGCCATTAGCTGATGATCAAAGATGGCATTCAGACTGGCGGCAAAGAAGTTCTGGGGATCATACTCCAGATGTCACCTTTATGATCTATGCCTTGCACACGGAGCATACGTGTGATGTACGGCATACTGTTAACCTAAAGGCTTTGGTATACTGGCCAGACGTTGGGCTGCCTTGGCAGGGGATTCCAGATGTTAAGAATAATGTAACAGTGAAATAGAAGGAGATTCATTAATACATCACTGAGACTTACTGCTCCTTTAGACTGTTTTTTCTACTGTATGTATTTTTGATGTGTGAGGCATGTTAGCCGATAAATGGCAGAAATCTATTGACATAAGTCAGCCCTGTCATGCACTGTTATTACTGGACAATTCACACACATTTTACTTGGATACATTCCCAAGTAACAGTATGCATGTATTTGGCATTCATTTCTGTTCTTATCCATTTATATTTCTGTTTCCATGTTCAACACGTAAATTGATAGTCCTGCAGTTACAACTGTTGTAATTTGGGACTGACTCTGTGTGATGCTAGCAGTACACATCCATTCCATGGGTAACTAATGGTTGTGAGCATTGCCTAGCATCAATTTTACTGTATGCATGTACACAGGATGAAAGTTGTACCCCTTAGATAATCAGCATGTGTGCTATCCATTGTCTCTTCATCAAAGCGAGGGCATATTGTGCACACCCCTGTCCATCTACACCTATAGCGGCTGGTGGATCCCCCCCCTGAGTCTTCACATACATGTGGCTGTTGTGACCTTGCCAGTGGTGGTGGAATGTGTGCCCTTTCCCCTTGATGTTCCTGTCGCAGCTGTTTTCTCAAAATAATATTATGTAGGTAGCACAGTCAGTGATAATCTCAGTACAAGTACAGGGATCATACTGCAGGACCACCCTGATGTGTCTTGGACTAAAACTGTGACTTTATTCCTGGTTTGAGCATGTGCCTCATTATAGCATTCCTTCATGGCTGTGTGTGCATTTCTTATGAGCACCATCAGCCATGGTTCGAGTGCATCCCCTGTATCCTCCAGTAAATGGCCTTGTGGGATATCCTGCCTGAAAAACCTCTGGTAGAGCTGTGAGTTGTGCCAGATATGGGCGTTGTAGTAATTGCCAGGGGTTCCAGCACATGCATTCAGGATGATTCCCATAGTGTTACACACAACCTGGCAGTTAGTGGACTGGAAGCCCCTTCTGTTTATGTAGACCCTTCCCTGTTCCCCAGATGGTGCTTTGATCTCAATGTGCATGCAGTCTATGGCACCTAAGACTTCAGGGTAGTGTGCTACGGGGTAGAAATCCTGCACAGTTGTAGCTCTGCCCTTGGAAGTATGGGGAAAATATATATACAGTCACTGGCATGCTGTAGCATAGCATTCAGGAATTGATGCAGGATCCTGGATGCCGATGCCCGTAACTCCCTCAGCATGTCCCCTGTTTGTCTTTGGAAGGTTCCTGTAGCTATACCTTGGGCTACTGGAGTTTGTTTCCATCCACTCTGTAGCAGTCTATTTCCACCTCTAGCAGACCATGAAATGGGGTCTAAACACCCTTTCTCCTTCTTGCCTGAGGTCTATCAGGAGCAGCAGCAGCATTGTCTTAAGCCTGTTGCACATAAACATGCAGAAGAGCATCAGGAGCCCCTAACATTCTTTCCCTCTAGTGTAGTTTCTGTGGCTGTATTCTAATAGGTTTTGGATTTCAAAGCAAAAGGCTACACTAAGTATACACGATTGCTTTACAACTTCTTGAACAGCTCCACCATTTTGGTTTGGTTGATTAGCATACAGTTCAACTGCTTATAATGTAATTAGCAAGCCACAATGTTTAGAGCCAGGCACACACAGTAAACATCGTGTACAGCCACTTACTTGATACAAATTAGTGTGATATCACGTGCGCAGCACACCATATTCGTGAGACATATAGGGTTTACTGATTCCTGCTCAAAGTCTAAACCAACAATACTTGAAGTAGTGAATATTGTAACAGAGATAAAAGAATAGGAAGTTGGATCTCTAGAAAAGGGTAGAAGTAAATTACATAAAAAATGGAAATTGTGGAATAATACACACAGAAAGCTCTCATTCCTTCTCCAAAACATTTAAGAGATAGCAGAAATTGAACAATTTATATAATGTTGGTTTGATTACATTGTATAGAACAATATATGTGACATATAATGTTTGTAATGTGAACTTGTTAACATGATTTGATTACTTTTATATAAATGTAAGTTTGCTTATGTCCATTAAAAAAATTAAGTGAAATTACAGAGGTGTAAGGGTGAACATATTCAGCACCTTTCCTTACATTAAGGACATGACAGAAACTGCCTCTACAATACTGGTAAGAAAATGCTATTACTACTGCTAACCAATACCATACATTCAGCAATACCAACCTAAATACCTAGAAATGCTTATTTTTGTTATATTGTACAGTAATCAATAACATTTCTGGCAATTTCCTAGGCACATGGCAACAAAAATATAGTTGTGTACACTTACCATAAATTTAGATCTACAAGTACATTCACTGTTGCAGTCCTGACTTGCAGGATTTCCTGCTGTGGAAGCCCTTCACTGGCTCGATCACCAGAGTAAAAAGTCACTCTCACCCTAATGCTGCGGGGTGTCCTATCTGATTTCAGTATGCTTGGCAATAAAGGGAACCAGCTGACGTCATGACATCAGTGTTTTTCCTACTCCCTAGAAGGTAAGAACCCACAGGATGAACCTCAAGCAAGGGTCCAAGGTAGTAAATAGGCCCCGCAGGGAAAACACACATGGGGTCCTCCGGTTAGTGAAGAAGACAGAAACAGACTACTACTGTAGGCAAAGGAGGAAGGAAGGAGGGAAAGTACACTGCAATAGTGAACACACTTAACGTCTACATTTATGGTAATGTACACAACTGTACTATGGACTTCATGTTTCACTGTTGCAGTCCTGACTTGTGGAATGATTCCCAAAGCAGCTGAGATGAGGGTGGAAGGAAGATTATAGGGAAGAGAGGATGCCCTGCAGAATGGCAGTGACCAATGCTGCTCTAGACTTGGAGAAGACTGATAAGTGGTAGTGTTTGGTAAAGGTATGAACAGATTACCAGACAGCAGCTTCCAAAATGTTTCTGGTAGGGATTCCTTTTAGGAAGGTAGCAGTGGCCCTAGTAGAGTGAGTCCTGACAGCCTCTGGTGGCTTTTTGCCATGATGACTGTAATAGAAGGAAATGCAGTGAGAGATCCACTTGGAGATAGCTTGAAAACTAGTTTCCCTTCAGAGCTAATGGCAAAGGGCACAAAGAGTTGGTCTGATTTTTTTGAAAGATTTACTTTTGTCAAGCTAGTAGTGGAGTTGTCTATGCACATCCAAGGAGTGAAGGATTCTCTTCCCCTGGTTCTGAGGACTGGGGAAGAAGGTGGGCAAGTGTATAGCTTGATTCAAGGATGTGTCTGTGACCACTCTGGGCATAAAGGATGGATTAGTGATGCTCTGTCTGGGTGGAATATGAGAAATGGTTTCACTGCCATGAGAACTTGCAGCTCAGAGACCCTCCTAGCTGAAGTGATAGCCAGTAAAAGGGCAGTCTTCCAAGTTAAGAAATTTAATTCAGCAGAAGCTGCTGTTTCAAAGGGGGAAATGCCATTTTTTCCAGAACAAACTGAGGTTCCATGGATGTGTGGGTTGTCTCCTGGGAAATCTGATGTGAATCACTCCAAGGATCACCAGAGAGGCGGAAAAAGATAGGAGGAAGAATAGCGATGTGGGCTGAAATGGCAGAGGTGTGAATTTTGATGGAAGAAAAGGATAGGCCTCTGTCAACTGGGTAGCCAGGTAATCTAAAATGGCAGATATATTGGCTGAGTTAAGATTGAGGACTTGCTGCTGGCACCAAATGGACAATCTTTTCAACTTGGCTGAGTATGATTTCCTAGTACTACACCTTCTAGCTGCCTTGAGAATGTCTTGAGCTTGTTTGCTTAGGGTATGCTCACAGGAGGATGCTGGAGGATTATCCAAGCTGAGAGTCTGCAGGTTGGGATGCACAACCCCCCCCCCCATCCTGATTCAGGCAGCCTACTCTCAGAGGTAACCACTGTGGATTTTCATTGGCTAAACTTAACAGCAGATGATACCAGTGCTGCCTGGGCCAGTCTGGGGCTATCAGAATGACACTTGGGCCTTCTTCCCTGATTTTTAGTGGGACCCAAGGAAGAACAGTCAGGGGGAAATGCATAAAGGAAAAAGTGGCTCCAAAGGAAGGAGAAAACATCTGCTCGCCAGGCTGTAGGTAGTTTGCTCCTGAAACAGAAACTTTTTAAATAAGCATTATATTTGGTGGTAAAGAGGTCTATCTGTGGGGATCCCCATTTCTGTACTATGCTGAGAAGTGCTTCCTGATGCAGATGCCTCTCATGGTGACCCATCAAGTTCCTGCTGAGTTGATATGCTAAAGTGTTTTGAGCACCTGGAAGGCATTGTGCCATGCAATGCAACCCCAGAGAGTGGGCTGTCTCTCAGACCTGCACAGCTAGTCGACAAAGAGGGTAAGAGTGAGTGTCTCCTTGTTTGTTTTATGTACCACATGACTGTGGTGTTGCCTGTTTCGACTAGCAGGACCCCTGGTTTCTATTCTTTGAAAGCTACTAGGCCCTTCTGAACTGCCATCAGATCTTCCCAATTTAAATTCTTGCTTATGAACTGAATTTCATATCTGCCTTGAAATTGCATGTGTTGGAAATGAGCCTCCCTCAGGCTATCTCTGAAGCACATGTGGTTCAAGTTTGACCCTGAGGGGTGAACCTGAAGGGTAGACCCAGGTTCTAGACACACGGCTGTGTCCATCATGCAAATTCCTCCTTGAGGCAAGGGATCAGTTGAATTTCTGTCTTTAGGGACTGTGAGTGTTGGTACCATTGGAGCTTCATGTGTAGCCTGGCCAGAGGGATCATAAGGGTACAAGATGCCACGTAGTCTAATGCTCTGAGGAATTCCCTGGCTGAGAGGCCTTGTCTCTGCATAATGTTTTAGAAGTACTGAGTTATGAAGGTGACCTTTTCTGGAGGGAGGAAGGCCTTTTGAAGAGAGGAGGCCAGAAGAGCCCCCAGGAAAACTATCCTCGTGGATGGGTCTATATTGGACTTGGGAAGATTTATAGTGAACTCTAAGGAGGTGAGGAGGTACTGATTGAAGCTTTGATCCTTCAGGAGATATGACTGGCTTGGAGGAGGTAGTCATGTAGACAGGAGTAAATTTGGATCCATGACTGTCTTGTTTCTGCAAAAGGTGATCACCGGGTCTATACACTTTGTGAAGACCCTGGGAGCAGTAGACAAGCCAAAGGGTAGTGCAGAGAATTGAAAGTGATTGGTACCTGCTCTGAAATGTAGAAACCTTCTGCAAGATTCCTCTATAGGAATGTGAAAGTAAGCATCTTTTCGATCCAGGAAGACCATTAAGGCCTGAGGGACTATTATAGGAAGACATTTTTGAAGAGTCAACATTTTGAATTTTGGCACCAGCAGGAACTGATTCAGGGTGGACAGGTCTAGAACAGGGCACCTAATAGCCTTCCTTTCTGAGAACCAGGAATAGCCTGGAATAGAACTCCTTCCCTATTTGGTGTTCTGGTACTGGTTCCACTTAGCCCTGTGAGCACAGGTTGTGAATTTGAGAAAGGGCCTCTGCTCTTTGACTTTGTGGAATATCCGGGTAGGTTGAGTATCTTAATGGCTCTTTGAAAGTAAGCCTGTAACCATTTGAGATAGAATTCAGAACCCACTTGTCTGAAGTAATGAGGAACCAATTTTCTTTGAACCGGAATAGCCTTCCTCCTAGTATTCCTCCCATCTTTTCTGGAGAGAGTGGGGAAATAAGAAGGGAAAAGGAAGAGTCAATGCTGCTCTCTGGTAAGGCCCTGTGGCCTAGTATCCCCTGCGTAGGTGTTTCTGGGACTACTGCCTGGGCCTTTCTGACTGATGCTGCCTTTGAGGTCTTTCCCTCCGGGGTTTCCTTTGCCTGACTTTTGATTGAGAGTAAAAGGACCAGTGTTCAGTAGGAAAATTCCTAGTAAACCTAGGATAATGAACTTGGATGATGTCCTTGACAGTCTGCATAGATTTTGCTTTACCTTCCATCTTTTTGAGCACTGCCTCAGCTTTTGGCCCAAAGAGGAAGTCCTTTTCCGGGGGGCATTCAAAAGGTTGGATATGACAGTCTGGCAGGATCTGTTCCCTAAGCCAAGCATGCCTTCTAATGACAGAACCAGATACTGCAGCTCCACTAGAGGCCTCAATAGCATCATAGCCACAGTGTAATGAGTGTCTAGCCACCTGGGAGCTGGAATGACAGAGGTCTAATAATTCCTTGGAAATGTTCTTGTCCTCCAGTGTGGATACTCTTTGCTTCATTTGATCTAAAATAATTTGCTGGTATCTGATCATATGAAAATGGCAATTAAGGGCCTTCATGGCTAGGGTAGCAGAAGTGTAAACTTTTTTACCAAACCTATCAAGGGCCCTGCTTTCTTTGTCAGCAGGTAAAGGGTTTTTTGAACAGCTGGCTTTTGCTCCCTTGGGTCCTGGAGTGATAATCTCTGGATCAGCAGAGGGATTTCTGAAGAGGTATTGATGTCAGTCCAGCACCCTGTAAAGCCTTTCTGTTTTTTGAAGGGCTGGGGTAAGGAATCTGGATTTAAGGAAGAATCTAAAACATCCTCTACCACCTCCAATACAGAAGGGTCAAGGAAGTCCCTAAGCCTCTTTTTAGATTGTGGGTGTCACTATGCCTCCCACTGGAAATGTTTCCTCATGGCATGGAGTGTTTCCCCAAAACTGATGTCTTCAGGAGGCAAAGCTGAAGCCAAATTCTCTTCAGAATCTGAATCCTCAAAAGTAAGGAAGGGTACCTCCTCAAAGAGAGACTCTTCCTGGTCAGAATCTTCATCTCAATCTGGAGGTTGAGATAAAACTTCATGGGCAGGATCCCACTTCCTTTTCCCCAAGGAAGATGGCAAAGAGTGTTGCCTAGCTCTGATTAATGAGATAAGGTCCTCAGCTAACCTGACCAGGTCTTGCTGATATCCTTGTGCATGGGAGCTGGTAGGCCTAGCCATAGGACCTGAGGTAGAACCCTTCTTAGAGGTAGCTCTGGCCTTGGGCCTAGGTATGTCTGCAATCCTGATGCCAGTCTCTTTGTAAGGAAGAACAGATGCAAGCTGATGCCTGAAAGAAATGTTGCCAGTAAAAGAAAGCTTGTTGGAAGCCGATGTCTGCTGACAGACTCCAGACCCAACTGATAAACTGAGAGCCAAGGCCTGTGCAGAAGTCGGGGGAAGTGACAGCATATCAGACTCTGTATTGGTCTCAACAGAGGCCTGCACCACCACCTCGGTTGCAGAAGGGGCTGAGAACGCTCCTGCCTTGCTCAGTGATAACGAGCCTTGAGGGGTTGGCAGACAGGGAACAGTTGTCATCTGAGGCCCTAAGCTTGGGTCTTTTTCCTTGTTTTTCCTATGCTTAGGGAGCTCAGCCTTGGGATGACAGGTGAACGCCATTGGGCAATGCGGAGTAGATGGCAGACTAAGATGCCTAGCTAAGATTTTGACCCTATGCCTGATATTCCTAGTGTTGAAACAGGTACAAAAATAGCAATTAGGGACATTGTGATCCGGGTGTAGAAAGGTGACACACAGTATATGAAAGTCTCTGTGTGGGATTTGCTTATCACAGCGGAGACAATTGTTAACCTTATCTGACATGGGCTAAAGCAAGAAAAAAAAAATTTCCCCAATGGGATATTTAGCTTTTAGACTTCTCTCTGGTGCTGACCAACCAACACACCAGAACCCTGCTTCAGGCTCTGATGGTAAGAAAAGACTGGTGTTATGGAGTTGGCTGGCTCCCTTAATACTCAAGCATACGGATGTCAGATAGGACATCCGCCAGCCTTAGGAGGAGAGAGATGTTTAATCTGGTAGTCGGACTGACCAAGGACTTCCACAGCAGGAAATCCAGCAAGTCAGGACTGCAACAGTGAAACAAGAAGAACATATGCACAGGACCATTTTGCACAGTATTAAATGTGATGAAACACATAACATCAAGCAACTTTTTTGGATACACAATCTCCCACACCACATGACAGTCAACTCACACATTCCACGCAATTTTAAGGTACAGTACTGTAAAGTACACTGCTTTTTTCTGGCAAAAACGCATGTACGCATGCATACACACACACACACACACACACACACAAACACACACACACACACATACATACATATAAACACAGAATGGTTTCACTGTTAACAATCAGAGATGGAAAGATTTACATAACAGTGTTAGGCACAGTCACACAGGGTGGGATGCAGACTGTTTTCAAGTTGGTGTAGGACACCTCCACAGCTGGTAAAACCCACTGAGTTACTCCTACAGTCAACATGTTACAGCAGCAGTGGCAGGGAAAAAGATAGGCATGATAACTTCATTTCAGATGGAAACCATGTAGTCAAAGAGGCTGTTAAGATCTATGGTAAATGCATACTTGGAGAATTGGTTCTAGAAAGGTAGTGTGGGCTAAAGTGTGGAACAAAGTGCTAACAAAGATAAATGCCACTGGAGGAACAAAATGTACACTGGCAAGATTTAGAAACAGAGCTAAGGGCATGGTGCCCATGAAAGGAGTAAAGCAAGGCAGAATGCAATTGCTTCAAATGGGTAAACCTTGACACCTGAACAGGAGTATCTAATATTTCTACATGGTGACAATTATGCTAGGGAAGATGATGGTATAGGTCCTCTTCAAGTTGGCATGATTAATGGCAGCTTGGAATACTTGCCAGATGTTCACAACTTAAGGATAATGCCAATATTATCACATGGTAGTTTAGACACTGACAGCTATCCCAATTGTAGGCAGATGGCATAATTGTGTATCTGTTTCAGTGTCTCCCCACCAGATACTTCGGGACTGCCAATTCTACCTGAACATACAGAAACATCATATGGTATGTTTGGATTTCTTCCGATTAAGCTGTACTACTATATGTGCAGGGGTTTCCAGCTAAGTAATGAAGCATACAACAGTAAAGTTTTTATCACTTGTTCACAGATGTGGCCGCAACTTTACTCCCAAAGACAAGCTGGTGTGCAGGACGGCAGGCTGATGCTGGCAAGTATAGTGCAGTCAGTGGCAGTGCCATTATACTTGTTCTTATGACACATACTGAGGAAGGCGGCATATAGTCACAAAGTGCACAATGGCAGGGCACCCCCACTTCCCACAGCGGGCTGATGACCCCAGCATGGGTGAGGCTGGACTGCACATAGTGCATGATGGTATTTAAAGAAGGTGTTGAATCCTCACCTCTTTCTATGCACATGTAAGACATCTGGTACAGGGCAGGACAATATCTGAGGTTGGAATACCCACCATGCAACCTGACAGCAGCAGTGCCAGATGAAGGTAACAACCAGAGTGACTTCTGAGGCATGCAAGACAAAGTCTACACTGCATCAAAGATATTAAGATATTGTTTATGCACATGCTACTGCTACTGAGTTTCAGGCCGAGATGGTGAGAGTGTTGCAAGAAATATGTGAGGACAAATAGCCAAATCACCCAGCTTCCTTAATATTAGATATGTTAACAATGCCACTATAAAAAAAACACATCCTTTAATTTCCTTGGTTAGAACCATCTCTTACCTTTCAACTACACATTAAAAATGCATGCAAAAAAGGTCAACACACTACTGTTCTAGGCAGACAAGCTATCACCTCTTCTGTCCAAGCCAGCAAAAGCTGCCACAGGCAAAGAAATACTCTTAGCTCAACTCGAATATGGACTACCCATAATGGCTGTAGCTTCAAAGAAAAATGTTTCCACCTTGCAAACCATCTCCAATAAAATCTGCTGGTTCATTACTAACTACCTCATTAATGAACACCACTGCCTAAGTCTTGCCAAAGCTAAATGGCCCCGAGAACATTTGAGAAACAACCTCCTATTAGGATCACTAATTCATAAAGCACTTTCTCCTTTCATTTCTTTCCCCTCTCACTCACATTTTTCACCAAACCTCCACATATAACCTCAGTGGTATCTCTCAATCTCAAGCCCACCCTTCTAACTCCATAAACTAAACTTTACTGCACTAACCATGTGTTCTCCATCCTTGCACCTAAACTTTGGAACTCCATTCCAATCACAATCTGAGATAGCCATATGTACTTGGACTTCAGTCAACATCTCAAAAAACCCAAAGTACAGCTGCACTCACACAAGTCAAATTACATGAACCCTGCAGCTCTCTCATACCGTTCCCCCTATTTCATCCTTGCTTATCTCATTTTTCATCCTCTTACTTACTCCCTCTTATTCATCCTACCATCCTCTTCTCTTTGCAACTCTCAGACTTTTCTCCTTTCTAATCCTCTTCCCTCTGCATGCCTGTCTTTTCATTTCTCTGTCTTTTCCCCATGATATAATTTCCTACAACTACTCTCACTTGCCTCTTCTAATGTCTTCATACCTCTCTATACAATGATATGCTGCTATCCCTGTAGCATAAACTATCTCAGCCACTATGACATCTTCTCTAAAAAACTCTGCTAAACACAATTCCATTTTTCAATCTATATTTTGTGAACTGCTTCTTGAACTAAATGTCGTAGCATATTTTTGCATCTGTAACTATGTATATGTTTTACAACATATTCTTGTATCTGTAAATGTTTGTTCATTTCTTTATGTGATCCTATTCACCTGGGCTGTACCTGCAAATGGTCCATTGGAATCTGTGCACTACCTCGGTAAACAAATATAAATAAATAAATATTTGCTAATACATCGGAATTAAGGAGGACAGAGACAATGCAATGATGATCCTCCTTGTGGTTGCTCACACAGCATCCATGTCAGTCTCTCCACACTTGTGAGAACTTACCAGAGACATGTGGCTGACACAGTTAACTGGGGCACAGACCAGGTTCACACGAGTGGAAGCCATGTTGGCAATGCACCGCAGGTAGCCCCAGACAGCTTCAGCATCCAAAGTTATGGATTCTTCCTTTAAGTCAGCCTGTTGGATGTTAGCAGACTTTAACATCATAGAAGGACCTTACAGTCAAGATCACATTCACTCATTTTTATCTGACTAGTTATCTATCTATCACTCTATCCCTTGTTGACCAGGTTAGCCCCACTAGGCTAGTAGCCTCTTTCTGGGGGAAATCTGAAGTGATATAATACTAGCAGAAATTTGGCTAGGGCATCGGGGAGCTTCTCCTAATCACTACTACACTTGTAGTGCATGCAGCTAATGAGTGTGGGTGTCTATTTCATTCTTGGTGCAGTAGTATCTGGGAGAACAGCACGCAAACATGGCGACCAAGCAAAGTGGAACAGAGGCGAATGTTGACTCTGAGGAGTTGTTTGCTGACACACAAAGGAGGAGAGGATTGTACAGGAAAAGAGAAGGAGATTGCATGGATGATACAGAAGATCTATTCCAACAGGAGTTGTTCGAAGATACAAACAAGGAAGAGAAATGAGACGAAGGAGTTATAATTACAATGCTTCAGTCAGGATGGCTGCGGGATGATACATTAAAAGATTCAGTAGACCAAGGTGAGCCAGAGACAGGGAAGGAAATATTGTAGGGTGAAATGATGGAGAAAATGCATCAGGAAGGACAGAAGATAAAGATATTTTGCAGAAGTAGTAGGAGAACAAAAAGAAGTTAGAATGGAGTGGAAGAAGACAGAAGAATCATAAAGGAAAAAGTATGTTGTGACAAGTTTGTTGTACCTTTAGGAATAAAGGCACAAGAAGTAAGAGCTTTCATCTTAATTAAAAAAGAGACTTTTTGTGACATTTTCTTTGAGACTGCTACATTTCTAGAAAACTTTTTGGAGAAGTATGAAAAGAAAAAAGGAGATGTACCAGCAGAAAAAACATGTTTAGACTTTTTTTGGGAAACACAAAAAGTTAACGTTCAATTTCTATCAGAAACTGAAAGACAGACTGTTAAAAAGTACATGTTAAAAAACTTTTGTGATGAAGTAAAAAATTGTTTCTAAACGTTATTGATAATAGAGGACTTTGGACAGGGTATTGGGACTACAATCTGATTTTGAAAATGGAAAATGGCAAAATTATACACATTACAAGTATGATTAATGTTGACAGTTATGGGGCTGTGGCTAAACACTGGGGACAACCAAAACATTTTTTTTTTGTGGGAAGGAGGGACATTTTGTAAATAACTGTGATAAAAAAGATGTTATTCATGTGGGGAAACTGGTCATGATGCTAACATGTTATAAACGTAAGTATGCATGACACGTATGGATGGATTGTGAATAGGAGAAACTAATAGAATGCATTACAGAAAATAGAAAGGATGTAAATGAGAAGGAACAATTGCAACAAGAAGGATCACAAGACGGTATAAGGGAAAACAATGACACAAACCAAGAAGAAATTGGTAATATGCAAAAAGGGAAAGTAGGATAAAAGTAAGCAATGTAGAAGAAATAAATTTGAAAATGGTTAAAAAGAAATGATCAATTGAGTAAAGGGTTAAAGACAGAAAAAAATCCAGGATGTAGGAATGAAAGTAAAAAAGAAAAGGAAAGGATAAATAAATAAATAATTCATTGTAAAGTTAAGAGAAGGAGGACAAATAGCTTAGGGTTTTATATATTAATGTTAATAGTATAAATACTGTAATAAGTAGAATAGGAGTGTTAGAATGGTGTAATATGTGTGAGGTCGATTTGACAGTACTGTAGGATATTAGAACTTTAAATAAAGAAGAAAGAGAACTGGCAAACATTATGGTCAGGGGGTATAATATGGAATTTGGGTAATGAAAAATCTTCAGGGGATTACTATATTATATAAGAAGGGAATACAAATTTTGGACTATACTTTGGTTAAACTAGGGAGATTAATGGTAGTGGACTTTAGGTGGGTAGAGAAAGTGTATTGATTAACAGCAGTATATGCATATGTGATATATGAAGAAAGAAAAATAATTATTTCAAAAGATACTAAATTACATTACAGTAGATATAAAAATAATAATAGCAGGAGACTAATTATGATGCAAGACATAAAAAGAAAGAAAAACATAGATCAGATAAAGAAAATAATGGAAGAAATAAAAAAATATGGAAATTTAGAGTTATGGAATTTGAATAAATGCACATACCGAAGAAGAAAATTAAAACCGAGATAGATTATTTTTTATCAAAAATTATGAGAGCAGCAACAGAGAAAACAGTGGAAATGAGTTTTTTTTCCTGATCATTTAGCTAAATGGATTGAAATATATGGAAATAAGTAAAATAAGCAAAACAGGAAAAGAATTATGAGGATGAAAAGGACTGGAATTAAAAAGGTCGAGAACTTGTAACAGAGTTGTGGAAAGATCATTTGACAATAAGAGATTTTTACAAAAAATAGTCAAAATTGTAGACATTTAAAGAAAAAAATAATGTATTTAATATGGGAGAATAGCAAAAGGCAAAAGAAAGAAAAAAGGAATACAGAGAAATGCAAAAAGCTGATTTATATAGTCTTGACAGGAATTAATGGAATAAGAAAAGAAAAAGACATTTATCAAAAAACTCAAGAGAAAATGAAAGATTAATTATATAAGCAACATTCTTTACAAGGTGTGACACCCATGCACTGGCCCAGTATTCAAGGAGCCTTATCCCTCATCACTAGCACCAGTGAGGAGTGTTCACATTGGGAGGATAACAAGTACACACACAGTAAAGTACAATTTCCCTTAAGAACACACAGAGATCAAAGTCAGTCTGGGGTTGGTTTCTCCCTTTCTCTCCAGATCCCCAATAAGACTCCCACTGGCACAGCTATAGAGTTCAGATCTCAGCCGAGTAGTTAAGCCAAAACCACCAGTACCCTCTATGTCCAACCAGTACTTCGTGTCCCTGCCCAAGTAGCTGACACACACACACACACACACACACACACACACACACACACACACACACACACACACACACACACACACGCACTTTGAGATTTGAGTTATATACAAACACACAGACACTCCTGGGGAAGGCTGGCACAGGTTTTTCAGCTATGCCCCCTTCTGCCCAGAATATATGTAGTAATCACTTCGGGTCTATTTTAGAACACCGAACTTTCAAAATTTCGAGTGTTCTAATATCGAACCCTATTAATCGAAAATTTAAAACATTGAACATACAGAACAGCAAATTTTTTCCTAGGGAAAAAATTTGCTGTTCCAAAACACATACACACAACACAAGCACTCCATACAAACAGCAATCCACACACACACCTAAACTCTTACACCTAACCCTACACTAAACTATAAATACACCACTAACTATCCACTTACCTTAACCCAAACCCTAACCCTAAGGTCCATCACTATCGCACAGTCACCTCACCTGTGCCCTAACCCTAACTCACCTACCCCACCCTAACCCTCACGTTCACACAATCGCACACTTACATGACCCGCGCCCTAACCCTAACTCACCTAATCCACCCTAGCCTCACGTCCACACTTACCTGAATGTGACCCGTAACTTTCCACCACAGCACTGAAAATATCGAAGCAATAGAAATGGACAACTGAATTCTTCTATTTCTTCAATATTTTCAGCGTTTGCTGAAAATGGGTCAATATTAGAACACTCGAAATTTTGAAAGTTCGGTGTTCTAATATAGACCCATCACTTCCACCAACTACTCTCATCAGCTACTCTAAAGGCCCTTACCACAGGGTGCCCAATTTAACTGTGCAATGTTACTGTTATCCAATTGGCAAGTGTGAATGAGACTTGAAGACTATTTAGGAGTGGCCTACACAGTATCACCAAATACATGCAAGTACACTAAGAGCTTCAATTATCTCTACACAAAACAGCCACAGTTAAAAGGTTTAAAAATATTTAATAATAAATAATAAAAGCACAAGACAATACTCGTTAATTCAACACAGTGATAATAGAGAGTTCAGAAATCACTGGAAACACTAAAAAACAACATTATAGGATAGTTTGACATAAATATAAAACAGCTAGACTAATCTTGCTATTTCTATCTATCTCTAAGAGAAATACTAAGATCCTACTTACAGAGCAAACCAAGTGCTGGTAAGCTGATGTGTTCAGGTTCAGACACAAATACAAAATGCTATCCTTTCTTTCTGAGATAGTCCTTACATTGCTAATACACATTACTGTTGAGTCATTTCAGATTACAACATTCTTGTCACTTCTGCTGAAGTTTCCCAGGCTGACAGAACTAAAAATGTTAACATTTCTTTGTGATCTGCACCTGCCAAGAAGCCACAGCAATAAAAGACACTTTACATGCGAAACCTAGCAATTATCTCTGTCTTAGGACAACATAAAGAATTTCTAGCTGCAGACATCCTGTCTCCTAGCTTGAGATCACACACGGTCATAAAATCCTTTACTTATCAGCTTTCTTCCAGCAGGGTGCACTGTGGTTACATTTTTGAAGCTCAACACACAACACAGTTATCTTACATTTGTCAAACAAGCCTCTGGATCATATTAATATTTACAAGGACATAGAATTATTTACAAAATTCTATCTAGCTAGGCTGGCAGCCTTCACACAAGATAAAAAGGAAGAAGTGTCACCATATTTAAATAGAAGAGTCAAGGAAGACAGTGGTATAATGAAAAAAATGCAAAATGAGATAGGAAAAATTGAAAGAGAACAGATAAATATAATAGATATAGTAGTGAAGTATGTGAAAGAGATGCTAAAAAAGAAATAAATAAAAAGGAAAGAACAGTGCAGGGTAACACAGTTTACAGAAGAAACTAATAAAGAAATACGAAAACAAATTACAATAATAGAATTAGAAAAGTTAATGAAGAAAGTAAACACGAGTTCAGCAGCTGGACCACATGGTATAAGATATGTAATGGATACGGACTTAATGTAATGGTAAAAAATTTTGATATATTTAATGAATGGTTACATTATGGTATTAGATAAGAAGAAACCAGGATTTTGATCTATGCAGATTTGTCACGACCTATGGCAGAAATAGTGGGCACTTAGTTAACATCATCAACAACCATTGGAACATACTTTATTCACATCCCCTTTTGTCAGATCATTTGGGAGAACGATGTTATTTTTCATATAGAAAAGGCAAAACACTAGGCTCACTATTCTCCCAGTACAAAAGAACTAGAGTAATGCAAGATCAGTTTACACAAAGGACACTCACTGGTGATAAACTTATAGGCATCTACCCATGTGGACACTGCAGTTTTTGTAGTTATATTTTCAAAACAACCAGTTTTACCAGTAAAAATACCGGACAAATATATAACATTCAGTTTTTTGGCAATTGTAGCTCGGACTGGATAATATATCTTGCTACATGCACATGCCAGTCATTTTACATTGGCCAAACATCTAGACAATTTCGTATCAGGATTTCTGAACATCTTGGAGATATCAGGAATAAGAGACTGACTAATGCATTATGCAGACATTCCATTAAGCATCACACAGCCAAATTTTCTTTTGTTATTATTGACTGCATCACAGGAAATCGATCATTCAAAACAGGCTGGCATGAAATTTTAAATGCTAAGGAAAAGAGATGGATTATTAAACTTGGGGGGCTCTTCCCACCAGGATTAAATGACAAATTATGATTAATACTTCCAGGTGAACTACATATGTTTGACTTATGGTTAACTACATAACCTTCTGCATTCCATTATATAAATTATTTTGTTCCAGGCACATCTGTATTCAGATGCATAGCACATTTCTGGATTAACAATTTTTTGTGTCAATATTTAGGATGTTTTTTATGTAATATCATAATATGATTCTTATGTAAAGATAGATTATTTGATCACTATGACTTTATTACATTTGGTCTGTTATTATATATTATATGCACCAACTTCAGCTTATGAATATGAGTATTACATCTTATTCATGTTTATATGGTGTTTTTTCTAACACTTTTATTGTTTGCATTCGTTTGCTGTTGTTAAACTACAGGAAGTGATGTCACTGGATTTATTTATGGAGGTTATATCACCACTATGGCTTAATGTACTACTGAAGAAAGCCTTGTCGCTGAAACCGGTCTAGTTTCAGTTTGAAATAAAATCTATTCTTTATGGATCCTCCTGGGTGCTGGCTCTTTTACTTGTTGATCAACCTTGCTCACTTGCCGTGCACTAGCCTAACTTGCTAGCTCTTTTTATGCTACATAAGAAGAAATATGCAAGGGTATTAGAGCCACGGTGGTGCAGTGATTAGCGTTGTCACCTCACAGCAACAGGTTCTCCGGTTCGATTCTCAGCTGGAGCTTCTTCTGTGTGGAGTCTGCATGTCCTCCCCGTGGTCGAGTGAACTTGAAAAGACATGCAGGTAAGGTCCGTGCGTGTGTAGGTGTGCCTTCTTTGAAGGTAGGGTGCCGGGCTGGCAACTCGACATCGTAAAAATTCACTCCCAATCATTAGCGGACCGGAGTTCCACTGTGGCGACCCCTAACTGGAAAAAGCCGAAAGAAGAAGAAGATTATGAGGTTTATATGGAATAAAGAGGAAACAAATGAAATTGAAAAGTGCAG
>NC_056732.1:1253925084-1254012584 GCF_019279795.1 Protopterus annectens | reverse complement strand
GTTTGTTTACAATGCTCGTGTAGGGTATTGTGTCATATTCCTTAGCTAGGTCATGGTAGGCATTATGCACTGTTTTTCCCTCACCCATTGTCTTAGTGACTTTCTCAAAGAAGTCCACCATGTTCAGTAGGCATGACCTGCCTTTGACAAAACCAAACTAGGATGGCTTCGGTGTCTGAAGGTTTCCTATGTTATTGTCAGTCATTTCCATGACAATTCTTTCCATGGCTTTGCAAATAAGAACAGTCAGACTAGTCCATATGAGATCAAATTTGCTGAAGTATATAGAAGGAATTTCATTTGGGCTTCCCACTGAGCTCTTCCTATGTGAAACAACCTTATGCCAGCAGTCTTTCACTGAGTGATTATTCAAAAATTACCAATGGTCAGTGATTTGATTATGTGTTACTGTTATAACAGTATGAAGCTGCCATTAGTCCTTCTTTTGGTACTGGAATGTCATTACATTCACAAGAACCAAGGATTCAGTTAGATATACCTGTGCCCCTAAATGTGCTGACAACAGCCTTGTAGTCTTTCAGCTTTTCCCGGTTAGGGGTCACCACAATGAATCACCGGTATGCTCTTGATTGACAGTGGGGTTTTTATGGTGCTGAATTGCCAGCCCGGAACCCAACCTTCACAGAAGGCACAGACACAAGCACATGCACCTACCTGCATGTCTTTAACAATCAGTCAGCCACACACAGGACATGCAGACTCCACACAGAAGGAACTAGAGGTGAGAATCGAACCGAACAACCTCTTGCTGTGAGGTGACAACACTAACCACTGCACCACTGTGGCTAACAGCCCTGTAGAGTCTTCCAAAAACTTTATGTTTAGAGCCTTCTAAAAGATATGTGCCCACAACTCTTATCATTTAAGCAATGCCAAAATTAACCACTGCTACCAGGAAACATATGCGACAGTCTCTGTGGTGTATATGTGGCTATATAGAAGATTATCCAATGGGAGATAACATGACTGTATCTTAAGTGCTTTATGCTGGAAACTTTGAGTCTTCAGTGAAGAAGATGCAAGTCAACTTTTATGTCTTTGCCAGCAGGAATGGGGCAAGCAAGAATGAAGGATCTTAAAGAGAAAATAAATATTTTATGAGATGCCCAAGATACTCCTAATATGTTCATGAACTCAGGGATGGGATGGGGGTAGTTGCATTCTGAAGTTTAGGCTTTCCTATTCTTTTGTGAGAGGTAGGCTTTGATCCAGAGTTGATTCCAAAAATAAGGAAATGTGATTGTTACATAGGAATTCTGTTTCCATTCTACCCTTAGAAGTAAGAGGCAAGGAGGATACAGTTATTCCCAAAACTGAAAAGGAAACTGCTTTCATAGCCTTTGGTATACATAAGGGAAATAATGGCAAACCCTAACAATAACAGAAACATATGGACTTCAGTACTTCCTTCTTAGCATGAAAGACTCATACCTTGAAATAAAGATCTTATTATGATTAGTATGAACTTGGGTGGCTACTAGTAGCATACGTATTAAGAACCTAACAATCAGTGAAATAAGTAGATCTTTGGAGGGATGAAAAGGTGTATCTAGTAGCTGCTAAGGCTAGAATAAATCTACAGTACACAATATCTCCACTGTGTGTGATTAAGGTGATAAAGGTGTTTCAAAGCTATGGACCAAGGTTTGTGTGTGTGTGTGTGTGTGTGTGTGTGTTTCACTCTAGGGACAGCTGTCAAACTTGACATTTTTAAAAGAAAGCAAGAACCATAAGTTGCTATGGATTCCACAAAAATGAATGGATGGTTGTATTCCATGTTCTAAAAGATGACATAGGAGTGCATAAGCTTGTGGTGAGAATCATATAAACCATCTTTCAAGCCAGAGTTATTTTTATAATAAAAATGTTTGCTTCATAGTTAACAGTAAGTATTTCCGGTTGTTTAGTTATGCACTCAGTATAGCTGTTAGAGCATGGGTCTTATGTTTAGTTGCATCCTATAGGGTATGTCAGTATGCAATCTAAAGGTAGGGTAGGAAGAATACTACCACCCCCCAAGAGGGCAATCTGCTTGAAGGTCCTGGGTCTAGGCCCTATTATGGATAACAGACAAGATCTGGACAAGTTGATATACATCCAAAAAGTAGTTGAAATTTAAATAAAGTTGTGAAAAGATGGAATGTGTATATGAAGTTTTTGTAGATCATCGGCAAACAGAATAATGTTGCTATTAACCACGAACATTAAGGTAGCAAGTATGTAGTGACACAGATACCTACTGTGACAAGTCAAGGGCTTGACCACCAGGGTGAATTAAAGGGAGCAACAGACATCTCTGACAGGTACTTTTATGAAAATGAATAGTATCCAAACAATGCTGTCCTGTCTTTATAGCAGTCATTAATCCAACCTACAGAGCATTACATGAGTTGGTAAAAATAGGGGTATGTTTTAAGAACCACACGTCACTACACAAAGAGAGCCAGCATCGCTTGTCGAATGTTTTTTCTGCATAAAAACTTATAGTGATAGCCTGAATTTTATGTTTGTTTGCATGGTTTATATTTAGTAAAAGAACTATGTCTGGTGATTCTAGTGATACAGTGCTTGCCCTGCTCATACATGTGATATTGAGTTTGCACCAATAGGAACTCACAATGCATTCCAATGTTGGCTCTTTATTTAATCAAACTGCAGAAGGCCATTATGAATAGACAAGGGCATAACATGCTGGATCCTTTTTGCCCCTATGGTTGCATACATTCCATAATACACATTCATAAGTCTCACTAGTCTATACAATAAGGGCAACAAAGGATCCTTGCTACGTTACTAAATACAAGAGAGGTACACACATCTCCAACAAGAATTAAACAGCAAGCTTGAGTCTAGGGACAGAGGACAATAATCTTTATAGGATGGTCCTTGCAAGAGGGGAAGCATTTTATAAAGAATTACAGGAAGACCACCAAGACCTAAGATGCAAGACAAAAGGTACACATCCTTAATTGATAATTAGTTTAAAGAACATGAAAGCTGTAGGTCATGTGAACTACAGTTCTTGTAGGGTTCTCAATTTGAATATACACCAAATGGAGTTTACACCACATCTTCAATATATTTGTCATATTTTCTCACTGTTCAGACAGATCATGTTTCAGAACTGAAGAAATACTTTCCAGAATTGAAGAAATATATCAGATGAAGTGAAGAAATAATTGCTTCCAAGAAGATGTGTGCTTAGAACTAC
This sequence comes from Protopterus annectens, assembly GCF_019279795.1. Lineage (NCBI taxonomy): Eukaryota > Metazoa > Chordata > Ceratodontiformes > Protopteridae > Protopterus > Protopterus annectens. Next base: position 1,254,009,352 of record NC_056732.1, on the reverse strand, counting down.
AACATTACAATATGCAGACAGAGAAATGGCCCAAATGCACTGATACTTAGGCACAAACTGGAAGCTTGTAATCCTGAAATTCAATATATTCCTTAATGCAGTGGATTAGGGAAGAAGTTTAAAAAGGTACAGTGTGCTGCATTCCTGCATGCCATTGGGGAAGGGGAAGCAGAAGAACTGAACGTATTTAACTTTTAAGCATTTTTGAAGAAGATACAGACAAAATATTTGTTTGTTTTCATTTGATTAGCCCTGCTGGGAATGTTTCCAATCCCCCAAGAAGAGAGATAACATATTATAGTTAACCAACAGCAAACAAAGACATTATACATTTAGAAATACAAGGTATATAAATTTGTCACTGCTACATGTATACACATACATATGTATGCGAGTAGCAATCTTCAAAGGTTACAGTCTATAATAATCTTTTCTCACTCTGGCATTCTGTGGCTTTACAAATTAGAATAGATCAGCATGGCAGGGCAAAATTATGCATTCTCACACAAGCTGCATGTTATATGGTCAGTGATGAAAGTCTGGTAACTTTATACAGATAACTACTTTATAATTCAAGGAAAACAGCAGGTTTATGTTGCAGTTTGTGAACATTTGTTAAGGAAATCTCACCGAACTAACCATAGCCAAAACTGCTATACAACTGGTAGCATGTTACAGACCACCCTCCCAATCTCAGGAACCCCACTCAGCCTTCCTGAAGACATTGGAGGATATGAATGTATCACAAAATACCATCATACTGGGAGACTTCAACTACCCTAACATAGATTGGGTACATTATTCTAGCCCTAACACCCTAGCCCAAAGGTTCCTGGAATTCATAAATTCAAATGCACTGGAACAACTAGTCACCTCTCCCACTAGGGGAGATAATATACTAGACCTGATCATCACAAACATGGGGACAAAATGCTCCACACCGGAGGTATACCCCTCACTAGTGAGATCTGACCACAAACTAATCACCCTGGATATACATATCCCACCTCCACCCCCAGCACAGTGAAAAACTTCTCAAAAGCAGACTTCACTCTTCTTAAGACTGAGATGGTATCCTTTAAGCCCACTGGGCCAGTGGATACCACATCCCACAATGCTGAATCCTTCACAAATGCTTTCTATGGACATCTCCAAGAATGCATGGATCATGCAATCCCAAATAAATACAAGTCCCTCTCCACTAAAGGCAAGCGTCCTGTCTGGTGGACCTCAGCCATTAACAAATTGTATAACAAAAGAAGGAAGCTACTGCACGACAGAGCAAAATCCCATAAAGGGAAGACATCTCTGATCAACACTAGCAGAAAACTACGTTCTCTCATAAAAACATCCAAGGCCAACTTTGATAGAAAAATCGCTAAGGACACTAAAGATAACCACAAAGCCTTCTTCAGCTATGTTAGAAACCTGGGCGGAAACCCTCAGATATGCTCAGAGTTAGTTCACAACAACAAAAAATACACTGAACCCACAGATATTGCCAACATTCTGGCTGACAGGTTCAGTGCAAATTTCTCCCCTCCCTCACCCCCAAAAGAAGAAATACTTATCCCAGCTGAATGTAATCTCCCTGTCATCTCAGATGTCCAAGTGAGAGACGCCCTCAGCAAAGCTAAACATACAGCATCAATGGGACCTGACGGTATCCTGGGTTGCGTGCTACGTGAACTCCAAGAGGAGCTAAACCTGCACATAAAAATGCTATTTAACCTTAGCCTTACTACAGGATATGCACCTGAACACTGGCGTACAGCAACAGTGGTCCCACTCCACAAAGGGGGTACCTCTACAGACCCTGGGAACTACCACCCCATAAGCTTAACCAGCCTGGTCTGCAAAGCTATGGAAAGAATCATTATGGAACTCATAAACAGAGACATTGGGGACCTACAGACACTTGATCCCACCCAGTTCAACTTTGTAAAGGGCAGATCCTGCCTTTTGAACCTGGTTGACTTTTTCAAAACAGTCACTAGAGCCATTGATGAGGGCAAAGCAGTCCATACAGCCTACCTGGACTTGGCTAAGGCCTTCGACACAATACCCCACTCAGGCATCATAGATAAGCTCAACAGCTTAAATGTAAACTCTTATGTCACTAGATGGGTTGCAAACTGGCTAAAGGACAGAACCCATAAAGTTAAAATCGCTGGAGCAATGTCAGACTCAAAGCCAGTCACAAGTGGTGTCCCACAGGGATCTGTCCTGGGACCCTCTTGTTCGGCATTTATTTCTCAGATGTTAAAGCAAACATGGGAGGGTTGTGGCTGACAAAGTTCGCAGATGACTGCAAACTAGGCGCCATAGTCGATACACCAGCGGACACATACATCCTACAAAAAGGCCTCACAGAAACGGACAACTGGTGCCGGAGTCATGGACTTAAACTAAATGCCAAAAAATGTATAGTCATCCCCTTTGGGAAAAATAAAGTACCCACAAATTATCACATAGACAGCAAACCACTGAGTACGGAAAAAGTAATCAGAGACCTAGGGACCCAAGTCGACAGCGACCTCTCATTTGACACCCACGTTGCCAAAGTGGTTAGAAAGACATTCTACCTTGCACACCTTATCATGAAAGGATTCACATCCAGATCCAAGGATGTCATTGTACCCCTATACTCCTCCCTCATCAGACCCATGATTGAGTACAATGCCCCATTTGGTATGTACCTCACCTGGCATTTGCAACAGCTGGAGAGACCACAAAAGTACCTAACCAAGAGGATCAAGGGTCTCCAACATATGTCTTATTCTTCCAGACTAAAGAAACTCCAGCTCTATTCAGTAGCATACCGCCTGCTCAGAGGTGATCTGTGCCTGACGTACAAGGCCATGTCCAATCAGGAACTGATGGACATGCTCCACCTCAAAAAATCCAAATCCATCAGAACCACGAGAGCTAAAGACTTAAACCTCGGCACAAGTATGAATAGGACATGCTGGAGGGATAGATTCATAACCCAGAGGCTTCCCATGCTCTGGAACAGAATCACAGTTCATGTTAGGCAGAGCCCCTCACTAACTCTCTTCAAGAGAAATCTTGATGAGTGGATGGGAGATCGTAAGTTTACCCCAGGGGTCACATCTGTGTCACTACTAGACAGGGGCACAGTAAACTAATTCTATTATATAAGAGGACCTTCACTGTGTCACTACTAGACAGAGGCACAGTATTCTAAATCTATTCTGTGCATTTTTGTACCATTTCATGGGGTGGCGAAAGCCACATCACTATGGCTAGGCTTACAAATGCCCCAGGGCAGATAGCCTAGTACTAAACTATGAAACTATGAGAGCTGTCTGACCATTTCTGAAGACATATTGCATTGCTATGAATAAACTGTTGGCCTCCAGGTATGAAATGTTTTGGATATATAAAACTGATGGAATAAGACAGAAACATAAGAATTACCATGAGCCAAGAAAGAGATTAGAAGGGCACACAGACCTACAGAAATTACAGAAATCTACTTAACTGAGCTAAGCAACAGAACAAGACTGTGAACATAGTGAGCTGCACGATTTAGTAATAAGTGGCAGAATAGGCTGTAGTATAGAAATGATCAAACAAGGGACAGGCTTTTAAAAGGAAATTAACCTTATTTATACATGTGGATGTGTGTGAGTGAAATTACTAGCACATCAGCCAGAGGGAACGGATGTGCAAGACAAAAAGAATAAATAAAATTTAGTCAAAAGTGAGAAATAAAGTAAGGATTTGCTGCAGAAGTAATGGGCATGAAAAATGGGTGATGTGAGAAAGGCGAAAAGTCACTTGTGCAATTACTGTTCATATTTGTAACTTACCATATGCACTGAGTCATCTGATAAAAGTCCAGCTATGCATTTCCCCATTTATTATTCCTAATTCATGTGGTCTATTTCTTAATAAAAAGACACACTCACATAAATTCCCTGCATCCCATTATGACATTACAATCATGCAAAGATGATCCCATTAAAGTCTATGGATGCTTCCCAATGTTAAACTTACTGTGACTTCAAAGAGATTTTGTAGATTCATTTGGGTCATGATTTAAAAGTTTATGACGCTTTTTTTAAAAAAAAAAGGGGGAGATATGTATTTTGAAATACAGGTGCAAAATGCATCCTGGCACATTGCTCATTACATGTAGAAATTTGATGCAACATTTTACTGCAGTAACTGGTGAGCACGAATAGGACAAAAACAATGGACATGAATTTAAAAACAGCAAAATCATAACTCTTCTTTAAGGGAAGTAAATAGTGTGGGAAGAAATAGCCATGGAACTGTTATGGCTAGGCTTGTATAGGCCCTAGGGCTGATAGCATAGTACCAACTTATGAACCTAAATGGTAGTAGTTCATGAAGTCAAATAAATGCAGTCAGTTGGCTTGTAAAACAAAATGTCGGTGGTTAAACAGAGTGGAAGTGGAAAGCATGAGTGATAATTTAACAAAAACATCTCAGATATTGTGCAGTGCCTTATCAGTGATATACTGCATAACTACAAAGATTTTACAGGCTTATGAATTTTGCCAAGAGAAAATTCCATACAAATAAAACCTGTTGTTATGTCAATTATACATCTATTTTATTTTATTTTTTTTTTTTAGTTATGCTTTGTTAACCAGGTTAGCCATACTGGGTACTGACCATATTCAGAGAGGGACCTGAGAGGAAAAGACTAGGAGAAAAATATAATGAAACTTGACTATCAAGGCAACAAAACATACAATGAATAATACAGTAATGACAATAATAATAATAATGACAGAATACCCAATAACAGTCAAGGTTACAGCAGCTGAAAACAAGCAAACATAAATGAAAAAAGAAGTTATCTTACCATAATGTTCCATCTGTGTTGTCGATATTCACTAATCCTTGACTGTGGGGCTTGGTTCCGAGCCTTGGAATCAACTCGGCTGTTTAATCCAGCTTGCGCCTTCCAAACTCTTGAGCTAGGCTCTACCCACAATGCTCCTCTCTAAATTACCACAGATTGAGTTTGCCTAAACTAGGGGCAGACAGATAGTAAATAACAATAAACAATAAGAGATCAGATTATGAAGCCAGTCTCGGAAAAATTCAATCCACTAAGAGTCTCAGGCCGGGGGAAGGAGGGGAGGAATGTCAAGGTTTAGTGAAGATCGACAACATTGATGGAACCTTATGGTAAAACATAACTTCTTTATCTGATCTTGTCAATCTTCACATAATCCTGGACTGTGGGAGAGAGTCCCTAGCTACCTGTATCTTGGGAGGTCTCATGGAAGAATATTCCTGAGCACCATTGAACCGAATGATTCACGTCCCCTAGAGACGTGGTCCAGTTTCTAATGAGTGATAAAGGTATGTGGAGATGACCATGTGGCTGCTGCACAAATGTCATCTAAAGAAGCCCTAGCATGAAAAACTGCAAAAGCTGCTACAGCTCTAGTTGAGTGGGCCTTCACTAGTCATGGTGGGTGAAGTCCCCTTGAATGATAGATAAAGGTGATACAATCTCTGAGCCATTTAGCTAAAGTAACCTTGGAAAGTGGGTTACCTAAGGAAAGTGAAGAAAAAGCAACAAATAGTTGGTCAGATTTCCTGAAATCCTTCTGTGAAGATAAAAACGTAATTGCCTGTGAATGTCTAACAGGTGTAGACAGTACTCTCCCTTACTGGAAAAATTAGTAAAAAGACTGGTAGGTGCAAGGTTTGATTGATATTAGATTCTGAAACTACCTTTGGAAAGAAGGAAGGATTAGGCCTGAGGGAAACCCTGTCCTTGAGAAATATTATGTAAAGGGGTTTGCAGGACAAGGCTTGAATTTCTGATACTCTTCTTGTGGAAGTAATAGCTAATAAAAACGTTTTCCCAAGTCAAAAATTTTAAGTCACAAGTAGCTGATGGTTCAAAAGGGGAAACAGTAAGAAATTGTAGAACAGAGGGTAAATCCCATGGGCCAGTGGGCTCTTTAAATGGAGGCCTTAACATTAGAATTCCCCTGAAAAAGGCTTTACAAAGTTTATGTGACATAAGTGAAGAGCCCTCAAAAGCAATATGGAAATTAGATATTGCAGGCAGATGGACCCGAATGGTGGAGGCTGAAGATCAAATTTGATAAAGAACAGCCGGAAAATCCAATACTTTGTGCATGGGACCTAAATAATCGTCCAGATCATTGTTAAGAGCCCATGTAACAAATTTTTCCCATTTACTCTGATACAGTTTTCTAGTAGAAGGTTTGTGATGGGCCAAAATCATTTGTCAGACAGGTGAGGAAAGGGAAGAATGCCTGGCAATCATGGGAATTAGAGAAGCCATGCATTCAGCCTGAGATGCTGGAGATTTGGATGAGCCATACCTTTTGGATGAGATAATAGAACTGGAGCTGGGTCCAGAATCCAAGGTTTCTGAAGAAGATGAGGTCATATGAAGGAAAACCAAACCTGTTGGGGCCAGAATGGAGCAATGAGGATTATTATGTTCTCTGACCTTTTGGCTCTCTTTAGAAACTGGGATATCAGAGGAGTTGGAGGAAAGAGGGGGCCAATCGTGGAGAAGAGTGTGTCTGGGTGACTCCCCCAGAGGGGGGATTAGCGCAAAGTAAGTGCCATACTTGTCGATTGGGGGGATGCGAATAGATCGCAGCAAGGTCAACCCCAGTGACAGAATATCTTCTCTGTCACTACAGAATTGAGAGACCACTCATGAGGCATTAGAATCATTCTGCTCAGTTTGTCTGCTATCACATTAGAGCTCTTCAAAATGTGCGTTGCCAGGAGAAAGTGACTGGAAGAAATCGTCCATTGTCAGACTCTGAGGGCTTCTCGACAAAGTGAGTAAGATTTGGTTCTCCCTTGTTTGTTGATGTACCAGACCGACATGTTGTCCTTCTGAAGGGAACGGCATCTTGAAATGCTTGCAACGCCAAGAGCACCACCCTCATCTCTAGAATACTGATGTACAAATTAGTCTCCTGTTGGGACCAAATGATTTAGACAGTCCTTCCTAGATAATGCCCCCCACCCTATCTGGGAAGCATCCATGGTCACTATGGCTTGGGGCTGTGGAAAGATGAAAGGACAGCCTGAAAGAATTTCTTTGGAATGCAGCAACCAAGAGAGGTCTTGTTTGCAGTGATTGGTGATCAAGATGCGGTATGACATTGGCTGATTCATTAACAACCATTGTCAGGCTAGAAGCCATTGTAGAATATACATAGTATATCTGGCCAAGGGAACTAGAGTTACAGAGGCTGCCATTGAGCCCAGTGCCTGTAGGATGAGTCTGGCTGGAACACTTTTGTTCTAAACTATATGGTTTACTTGTGATCTGATATTTTGAAGCCTGCCTACTGGGAGTGAAGTGATTCCAGTAACAGTGTTTATTATGACACTGATAAATTCCAATTGTTGAGTAGGTTTTAGATTTGACTTTTTGTAATTTACTGAAATGCCCAATGAAGCACAAAGATGAAGGGAGTAATCTCTTGCCCATTCTAGTTGATGCCTGGTGGTAGCTGTAAGGCACCAGTCATCGAGATAAGGGAAAACTCGAAATCCCTGCAGTCGGAGATGAGCTGATACCACTGCCATGCATTTGGTAAACACTCTGGAAGCTGTGGTGAGGCCAAAAGGCAGTGCTCTGAACTGGAAATGACTAGCTCCCAACCAAAGTGCAGGAATCTCCTGGAGCATTTGTCCATTTTTATAGCGTAATATGCATCCTGAAGATCTATACACCACATCTAATCATCTTTTTCCAAGAAAGGAAGTATTGACTGTACCGAGACCATCCAGAATTTGGTTTGCTGAACTGCCTTGTTGAACTGGCTGAGATCCAAAATGGGTCTCCAGTCCCTTGTCTTTTTGAGTACTAAACAGAATCTTGGGTAAAATCTGGATCCTGTTTGGTCTGGTGGGACTTCTTGGATGAATCTTTTTTGAGCAGTTTTTGAATTTCTGCAATTGCTACTTCCCAGTGACTGGGTGGAACGTCCGGGAGTCTTTTTTTGTGTTTTCGGATTTGAGGATAGGGGAATGATGCAACCTCTGGAAATGATTCCCTGCACCCATTTGCCCAATGTTATTTGTAGCCAGGCAGGTTGGTGCAGGGCTAATCATCCCCCAACTGCCTCTAGAGGAAGGCAACCAGGCCTCCATTCAGGAGTGGTGGTAAGAGTTACCAGAGAAAGAATCTCTGGACCCCTGGTTCTGTGGTTCACCTCTGCCTCTAGGACAGTGTCGTCCATTGTTACTTCCCCCTCTGCCCCGGGGAAAGTCCTTGCCACTTGAGTCCTGGAAAGGCCCTAGGGACTTTTTGAACCACAGCCTCCCATTTCTCTGGTTCCTGAAGTAGGTCATTTTGACGAGTGGAGAAGCATACACCCATGGCAGAAAAAGTCTTCCCATCTTTCTCACATCTGGCCAGTGTGTCTTTTACCCTGGCTCCAAAAAGGGATGTTTCATCAAATGTAGCATTGATGAATGAAGATTTAAATGGCTCCACAAAGTTACACAAGCACATCCAGGCATGTCTACTAATGGCTATGCCTGAACCCACTGCTCTTGTCATTCCTTTGGCTGCATGGGCAATCAGCCTCATGGACGAGTTAAAAATCGCTTTGAGGGTGGCGAGTAGAGAGGTGACTTTGTCTCGTATCCCTTCGGCTACTGCTCCTGTGAGAGTATCTGACAGCTCTTATCAGCTCTCTCTGCAACCTGGTAAAGTGCACCACGTAGTTCAGAGACCTGACAGCAAAGGTTAATGAAGCATAATCTCGCTTCCCAAACCTATCCATAGTCCTAGACTCATTGTTTGGCTGCCATTATCACCATGATGTCTACGGGGATACCCTTAGCCCAATACTGCTTTTCCTTTGGGGCAGAAAGGATCTGGTCAGGCCTCTTGGGGATCAGCTCGATGGAGTCAGGAATCTTCCAGGCCATTGTACGATCAATTTAAGGAGCTCATCTATGGATGGAGGGATCCAAGAGGTAGAAGATTAAAGAAAAAAGAATGAATGTGCCACCTCTTGCTCTCAAATATTTAAATAACTGAAATACTCTTAGTACAAACCGCAGTTTAGGTGGAAGCTTGGTAGCTCTTGCAAGAACTGTTGAGCTGTTACAAACAGCAGTTTAAACTGAAGCTTGCTAGAACTGTCAAGCTGTTAACACTCTTGATACAAACAGCAGTTAGAGTGGAAATTTGCTGGCTCTTACAAGAACTGTTGGGCTGGTAAGAACAGCTGAAGCACTCCTGATATAAACAGCAGTTTTAATTGAAGCTTGCTAGCTCTTACAGGAACTGTTGAGCTGTTAAAGACAGCTAAAGCACTCTTGATAAGCAGCAGTTTAAGTTGAAGCTTACCAGCTCTTACAAGAACTGTTGAGCTGTTGAAAACAGCTAAAACACTCTTGATACAAACAATGATCTAAGTAGGAGCTTCCCAGTTCTAATTAGACTGTTAAAAACTCTTTATTATATAAAACAAGTAGTAAAAGAAACAGTAAAATACAGGATATGCGCATTTGGTTATGCTTAACCTTCTTCAGATCCAGTTAGAAGTAAGAAAAACTTCCTTTTTATATACAAAGCAGTTGCCACTCCCATCCTGAAGACATCATTCATTAAAGTGAAAGCTTAGATTGTATTTACTTTTTATTTCTCAGGCCCCGTTCTTTTAATATAGGTTTTAGGGGTACTACCTCATTCAGTCCTGGGGGATGATCTGCTCTCAGATCCATAATCCACCTTGCTTCCTCAGCTTCCATTTTATTCATTAGGTCACCACCTCGTACACTTTCTTTGATGTTTGATATAGCCATAAAACTAAAAGAGTGGTTCTCAAATCTAGAGATATGTTGGTAGAGAGAATTAGTTTCTACCTTGTTTCTTATATCACATAGATGGCGAAGAATATGTTCCTTGACTTTTCTGTTTGTTTTGCCTATATAATAAGCTGTGCAGATACTACAGGTTGCAACATATACTAGGTTCCTGCTATTGCAATTCACTAGCCCTTGGAAAGTATATTTCTTATTTGTTACAGGATGTATAAATGCATCTTGTGTGTTAATCCAAGCACATGCTTTAAAGAAACCACATTTGTGTGTACCTCTGTTAAGCCTTGTAGCAGCAGCCTGGGTGACATCATTTCTCATCTCTATTCCATATTTTTGGCATAAAAGCCTCTTTAGATTCGTTTTGTTCTTAAATGCAAAGCTGGGTTTTTCTCCTACCAGTTCTTTAACTCTAGTATCTGAAGTTAAATTTGGCCGATATTTCCTAATGGTGCCACATACAGCTGCATTGTCTGTGCTATACGGGATCATGCCCCTTACTTTATGTTCTTTAGAGCAGCTTTCTTTATTCTGCTTTATCTCTTGGTCACTCCTCTTAGAATAATGAGGTCTACCTTTATGTTCACGTATTCTCAATATTTGCTCTTTGCCTTTAGTAAACATTTTTTCTTTATACTCTCTTTTCATAAAGTTATTCAACAGTTTCTCATGTTCCATCAAATAAACGTCTTTGGTTGTACAAAGTTTAGATACTCGTACTGATTGATTGTCCGCTATATTGTGGAAAATATGTCTGGGATGCATACTTGCCACTTATGTAATATAAGAAACAATGTAAAAACTAATTCTCTCTACCAATATATCTCTAGATTTGAGAACCACTCTTAGATTTACGGCTTTATCAAACATCAAAGAAAGTATATGAGGTGGTGACCTAATGAATAAAATGGAAGCTGAGGAAGCAAGATGGATTATGGATCTGAGAGCAGATTATCCCCCAGGACTGAATGGGGTAGTACCCCTAAAACCTATATTAAAAGAGCGAGGCCTGAGTAAAAGAGCAAGGCCTGAGAAATAAAAAAAAAAAATACAATGTAAGCTTTCACTTTAAGGAATGATGTCTTCAGAATGGGAGTGGCAACTGCTTTGTATATGAAAAGGAAGTTTTTCTTACTTCTAACAGGATCTGAAGGTTAAGCATAACCGGAAGCACTTATCCTGCATTTTACTGTTTGTTTTACTATTTGTTTTATATAATAAAGAGTTTTTAAGAGTCTAATTAAAACTGGGAAGCTCCTACTTGGTTCGCTGTTTGTATCGGGTGCTTTAGCTGTTTTCAACAGCTCAGCAGTTTCTGTAAGAGCTAGCAAGCTTCAACTTAAACTGCTATTCATATCAAGAGTGCGTCAGTTGTTCTTACCAGCCCAACAGTTGTTGTAAGAGTCAGCAAATTTCCACTCTAACTGCTGTTTGTATCAAGACTGTTTCAGCTGCTAACAGCTTAACAATTGCAGCAATCTTCAATTTAAACTGCTGTTTGTAACAGCTCAACAGTTCTTGTAACAGCTCAACAGTTCTTGTAAGAGCTACCAAGCTTCCACCTAAACTGCAGTTTGTACTACGAGTATTTCAGTTATTTAAATATTTGAGAGCAAGAGGTGGCATGTTCATTCTTTTTTCTTACACATTTTATATTTGTTTGAATGGCCTTTGGTGGTGTGATTTGCTGTTTGTGCTTAGAGGTAGAAGGTTGGGCATGAAAAGCCTACAGGTATATAGACTCCTTCAAGGAAGGTTGGAAGGAAGACCAGCCACAACTCAGTTTCAGGATTTCCAGGATGCCCCAAAAGGAAACAATCAGGGGGTGACCTAGGGGAACCTTCCCCCTCATCAAAGTCAGTATGGTCAGTGAAGGACTCCTCTGGAGAGTCTAAGTGCTTCTTCTTGTACTTTTTCTTTGCAGGCTCTTCCTCAGGGGGATGTTCTGGGGAACTCTCTGAGCAGGAAACCACCATGGGGGGATCTCTCCAGGAGCTTTTGTGGCCTCTATCCCATGGATTACGCTGATGGTAGCTCTGGTGAAGGAGATGCAGACGTTTGGCTTGACAGGTATAGCAAGGACTAGGAATCCACAATGGACAAGGCCTTCTCCATGATTCACAAGGCCGGCCCCCGGGTAGAGGGATGGGAGCCTGGAACTGAAATAGACCCCTTTTGGAACCATGGTCCCACCCTGCACTGAGGAGGTGGCCCCCAAAGCAGAAACCTTGGTTGAGCCAATGAAAGCCAAATCACCGAGGAGCACAGAAGGTTCCAAAAAAAAAAAAGAAGTCGAACCCTGCCCCTCAGAACTGGCAATGAAGTCTCAACCCCAGGAGACATCCGGTTCTGAAAAACCGGAGGAGCTCAAGGCAATTCTCAGTTCTGGAGAAAAGCCTCTTACCAGAACTAAGACAGTCAGAGCCGGGTAGGTTGGTGCCAGGGGCTCCAAATACTTAACTAGATTTGGAGGAGGAGGAGGAGGAGGAGGAGGAAGATGAGTCTGTGTCAAAGAAGGACATGTCCCAGTGCCAAGTTAGCTGGAGACCGAAGCTGGGGGTAATCCCTTTGCCATCAAGAGCTGGTCCACCAGCCTCATGATATCCGATTCCAAGAGGCTCTTAGTGGATCAAGCGGACGGTGCCAAAGGAGACCTAGGCAGTCTCGGTTCCACAAATGGGTTAGGTGGTTGGTCTGCAAATGGATCAACGAAGGAAAATACTTTGTCGTTGGTATTGATGTCAATGTAGTCTGCTTCGGTACCAACAAAACGCCTGGTACCAAGGCTGTAGTTGTCTTATCTGAAGCAGTGGTAGGTGCCGAGTCTGTCATCCATATTGGTGCCAAGAAAACTGTCAACACTGTAGGCTGTTTGGACAGATTTTCAGGTGGTTCTGAGAAACTGCTTGGAACCAAATGGGAGCATTTCTTAGGTTTAGAGGAGGAGGAAGAGGAAGGCTGTAGTTGTCTTATCTGAAGCAGTGGTTGGTGCCGAGTCTGTCATCCGTATTGATGCCAAGACAACTGTCTACACTGTAGGCTGTTTGGATAGCTTTTCAGGCGGTTCTGAGAAACTGCTTGGAACCAAATGGGAGCGTTTCTTAGGTTTAGAGGAGGAGGAAAAGGAAGATGACAAGTTAGCTTTGGTCTTCGGACCAGATATGGCCTCTTCAAAGTCCCCTTTCAACAAATCCCTCAAAATTAGGTTGTTTCTCTGCTCAGTTAAAGCCCTGGTGAAGAAACCATGACAGATGGTGCAATCTTCTTGCAAGTGAACAATGCCTAGACAATACACAGACCAGGCATGCCCATCTGAATTGGGCATTTTTATGTCACAGTTCTGGCATCTCTTAAAGCCAGAAGTACCCTTTGAAGATCTATCAGGTTTATCAGTCATGAAAGAAGGGAGGCTTAGCACTGATAAAAATCACACCCACACACACACACACACACACACACACACACACACACACACACACACACACACACACACACACACACGCTCTCACAAGAGGGGAGAGGAAAGATTTTTTCTGTTGAATAGAAAGAGAAAAGGTACCAACTATGATAGCCAGAAAATACCTAAACAGGTAAAGAAAAATACCAGTAATGGTATGCAAGAGAAATCTACCTAAAGGTAGAGGAAAAGGAGAAAAAGATCACTTACGAGCACAGAAGATACGAGAGGAGCAGGCAGACAGACTAAAGTTTTTAGGAAGAGAAATATAGATATACAATAAGGAAATTAGAGAAATCAAACAAAAAAACTTGCTGTAAATAACTGCCAAAGCTCGAGAGAGGTTGGATGTGTCTGACACATAAATTGACAAATGAGATCTGGGGTAATTTAGACAGGAGCATTATGGGTAGAGACTGGCTCAAGAGTTTGGAAGGCACGAGCTGAAGTAAATGGCTGAGTCGGTTCCAAGGCTTGGAACAGAGCCCCACAGTCAAGTATTACGTGAATATTGACAACATCAGATCACTCATTTAGGCACTATTAGTTAACAACTAGAACAATTTGACAAATCATAAGATAAGCTTACAAAAATAAATACCAGAGAAAGATAATGCACGGTTATCATCATACGCTGCACACAAACAGTCACATTAATAAATTCCTTACTATACTGAGCTTTTTGTTCCACCAAATACAGTACAAAGCCCTTTTATGATTCATAAACCTGCTAATGCAAAAGGGCAAAATCACCCAAAGCACCTCGAGTGATCCTGCTCCAGTGTACATCACCCGCATACCTCCCCTACACTTTAACAGTCCACCCTCCTCTAATTGTGTAACATTCACCCCCTAATTGTGTAACATTCACCATCGCAGCGATACTGCATTCCCCTACTAGTCCAAGCAGAATAGCCTATGGATCAGCAACAGCAGAATATATAAAGGATTTGTCAAGTCAAGAACAGTGATTCCTGTGCCAGTATGTTAAGCACACAGTGCTGAGCAACATCTGCTACCACACACTATCCTATCCTGCTCCTACATGTGATGCTAATAGGAGGCAGACAGTACCTGAGCCCATCATTACCACGGTAATGGCCCCAGTGCTTCCCACATGCCTCATGACAGTGATTCATTCCTGAATCCCAGTCATTCATGTTGTCACTATACAGCACAATTGAGCAGATTAGCTAACTACTGTATAGAACACTTTAACAAGTAGCTACAATAGCTACTTGTTAAGGCATGTTGTACAGTATCAGCAACATTCATTACGATTAATGTATACTAGATGCTCCTGTACATCATTCAACATATGGGATACAGGAATGTGTGTCATAGGTACTACCACAATTCATTCACACTGTACACAGATTCATTCACATGTCTGCATCCTGCGTACATGAATACCAGGGTTAGGCTTTACATACAAAAACAAAAGGCATCAGAAGACCTGAGGAGAAGCAAAGTAGTTGAAGAGTCTGTGGCACCCATTGGGTCTATAGTAGACAAGAAGATGTGTGCCACTAAAAGACCGATGAATGTTCCTGGCATAAAACAGGAAAGTTATCATAGGTGTAACATAAGTAAGGAGTGAAATGACAGATAATGAACATAAGTTAGTAGGTTTAGGGAATGAGTGTAACCAGATGTACGAACCAAATGGCAACTACTGGCAACAATTGATCCTAGAAAGGGTAAGTAAGCTGAAGCAGTAAGCATTGTGTGGCCAACTGTTGTGACATAGTTAATGAGAAGGTAGTGAAGCAAACAAGGAATCTGTATAGAGTAAAGGCATGACAATGAGACTGGAAGAATGGACAGGTTAAGGTATATAATGAGTGTAGGAAGTGTGCACTGTAGGATAGCTAAAATGAAACAGAGGAGTTATTGGCCTACAGTAAACCTGCTAAAATTACATTGTGGATACAGAGGTCTTAGGGATGTGGTAGAAATCAGGTGATGATGCAGTAGCTTGAGCTGCTTTGTGAAAAGTATAAAATGCTCTTTTAACTTACCCATGAAAGTTGAGTAACAGATTACAAGAAAGTTCATCCCATATTCTTGGCAGACAGATGCTTGGTAATCTATCACCAACTTTGGTGTTAGTTTTGTTTACATCAATCGGTTTAAATTGAAGGGATGTTAACTGGTTTAAGTTGGAGGGACTGAGTTGTTTGGTTTAGGTTGAAGGAATGGAATTGTCTGGTATTAGAGTGCAAGGAAAGCAAGTAGTTCAGAGTTGGGCACAGTTGTTTATGGAGAAATTTATGGGAAACAATTACTTGCTTTCAAGGAGCAGCTAATTCAGTTTTCTTAGGGCACCATAGTTGTGTGCATTTGTTTTTAGACCAGCAGCAAATTGGGCTAGCTTATGCTAAGTGGTTGATAGTTTGTTAATGTTGACCTTTTTAGTGTTCTATATAGGAGCACGAGTTCAGCTTTCATAGTTAACAAGCAGAACTTATATTTCCTAAATTGTATTCTTGCTGTCTCACATGATGTAAAGAGGCTCTCAATGTGAAGTACCTACCTTAGCATGAACTATTCTTATAGCGGTGTCAACATGTTCTTGAAAGTGTAATTTAGTCTAGAGTGACATTTAGGCATTTCCAATATAATGTAATCTCTATAGGTCATGTTGCATCCTGCAAAGGAGGTGGAGAAGAGTTAAGTATAGGTTTGTAGCAGTTTTTGTGGCTTATTAGTTTTGTTGTTTTTCTCATGAGAATTAGTTTGCTATCTAAATTACAACTGCTTATGATGTTAAATCATTACTGCAGCTCTAAAAGTAGTCTCAGCATTACTGGATGAATGAAAAAGAGCAGTCACTTGCATACTAATTTAACTGTATACTATTAGTGTGCTGGTATTTATTACTTGTTGGCATGTTAAATAACCATACCTCTCAACCTGCAAACATCAAAAATCTGGACAAGGCACATGAAAAATAGGTACAAATCTGTATGCTGATTAACATCTGATTTGCATATATAGTTACGTAGCCCCACCCACTCCAATGGACTTGTGAGATACCAACTTTCAAACGCAAACTGAAGAACAGACTACCAAAATATGGCACCGCACCAGAGTCCCCTGCAGCCATTACAATGTCCCATTACCTGTCAGTTTCTCCCCATTTACCATAAACACTAACGTGTGCATACTGCTTTACTTCTACAATGATTTGGATTTTATTTTTACATTTTGCAGCACAACAATGCACAAAACGTTAACAGACATCTGTTAAACAAAGCAATACTGTCTCATAATGAAAATAGACTTGGAATTAAAACTTCTCTGCCCTTGAAACTCACATTCATTGAAATAGCATTGAAACCCACACACCACATCCAAAGAAAATGCATCTGGCCACTGGTGGATAAAGATTACCTTTGGGCTGTTTTCAAATCATTGGCCCCTTGCACACAAAACAAGAAACATACATGTGTTCTTTTCTTTGATACACCTTCCTGACTTAAGTTATATTCCTTGTATAATACAGCACACTTGTTAGACAGAGTGCATTTTAAATTTATTGTTTGAACATTTTTCCAGTAGGCTGTACTGTAGGCAATGAAACAAAATGCACAATCCAATAATGACAAAACTGCCCAATTCAGAACATTTCCATCATAAAAGTCTACTTCCACACCCACACTATAAATAGAGTGACAGTAGTGTAAGCCTACTGAAGTTTTTTTTTTTTGGGGGGGGGGCAAAAGGTCAAAAAACAGGGACACATTTTAAACATTGCTTGTATAATTTTGGAAAGTTGCTAGACTAAAATGTGTTACCACCATGCATGTCACTGGCAAGTCTTGAACTCAGGACCCTATGCACTACACTCAGAGCAACATATCACTATGCCAAATCAGCAGTTTCATGAAAAGAAGGAAGACTGAAAATGAATGGGTAACATTTAGTGAATTCAGTTCTCACTTCTCATCATAGCTCTCAACCTCTTAGCACAAAAAATGGACAAACAATGCCAATAATGGGGGAATACAAATTCAGTTCTCACTTCTCACCATAGCTCTCAAATCTTAGAACAAAAAACCTGGACAAAGCTTACAAGTGTTGGTGGCTAGGGACTTACCATGGACATATTTTAAACATTGCTTGTATAATTTTGGAAAGTTGTTAGAATAAAATGTTGTGTTACCACCATGCATTTCACTGGCAAGTCTTGAACCCAGGACCCTATGCACTACAGTCAGAGCAACATACCACTATGCCAAATCAGCACTCCCCTAAAAAATGGCCATCATGTAGTGAATTCTGTTCTAACTTCTCACCATAGCTCTCAACCTCTTAGCACAAAAAAACCTGGACAAAGCCAATAACGGGGGAATACAAATTCAGTTCTCACTCACCAATAGCTTTCAACTCATAGGACAAAAAAACTTGGACAAACAACAAAGCCAATAATGGGGGAATACAAATTCTGTTCACTTCTCAATCTCACCATAGGCTTAGCTCTCAACTCTTAGCACAAAAAAATCTAGACAAAGCTCAGAAATGGTGGTGGCTAGGGACTGTAGGCTCTTTTTACCACAGGGTTTGAGCCTGAATACCTCTAGCCACCAGGTGTATTACATGGGGGCATTTTACACACACACACACACACACACACACACACACACACACACACACACCTCTTGAGAAGTGCACTTACTACTTGATTTAACAAGTGCTGCTCCTGGCCAGAGCTGCTGCTTCCCCGACGACGATACTTGATTATGGCCATAAATAAATCCAAATGCTGCTAATAAATATGACGACCAATCCAAATGCTGCTAATAAATACATGCAAAATGAGCTGCTGCTTCCCCAGCCCTAAATAAATCCACAACGCAAAAAGTAATCCAAATGAGTTCATTTCCCGCTCGCATTTGCAGTAGGAAATGATGATGTGAGCGGATGGAGCTCAATTCCAACTGGCTGACAGCCCTGACAGGGCTGACATCATCGCGCACATGATGACGTCATCTCCGACAGCGTGATATTTGAAATAATTAAGAAAACCAAAAGAAAAAAATCGGAAATGAAGGGGTGCCACTCGGGAATCGTGGCACCCCTTCACTTGGAACCCAAAACTTGGTAAAAACTGAGTTATTCGGTATGGTTGAGAGGTATGTAAATAACAGTGGTCTGAAGACATACTCCCAACTCTGATATTTCAAGTAAAATGATTTGACAATTTGTTAAACCACTGAAAAAGCTGTGACTAAGTCTATGTGGAGAACCAATGATTTACTGTAGTTAACCACACTATGATTTGTAATACTGCTATTTAAAGACTGATGGTTTGTCATAATAAAGACCATGGAGAAGCTAAGAAATAATGTAACAGATACTAGTCCACTCTACTTGTAGCAGCAACAGAATATACAAGTTTTGTAATAACCATTTGGGTATTATGTTTACGTATAAGCCCTTAATGTGTTTGTGTCTTAACAGATCATGGTCTGTTAGATGGTCAAAAAGCTAAGTTTACACATTTTTTTTACAATAAAGCAAAGTTATTGGCCTATAGTTTTCTCTTATTTTTTCTCCATCTTTATTCTTGTTTCCACAGCTTTGGAAAGAAATCTTCAGTTAGACTTCTGTTTAATGTTTTTTGCAAGTTATATATCAACAAGAGGTATAAACTGTTTATGACTGCTAAAGGCAGACTATCTACTGATATGGACCAGTGGTATTTCAGTTTAGACAGCATTTTCCTGCAAAGCGTAAAGATGTGGCTTGATATGCAAACCTGTGGGTAGCTTTATGCACTTCATGGTGACTGACAACAGGATTTCCAAACTGACTGTAATGTTGTAGTATGACACAGTGAAAGAAGTCAGTAAATACATTTGTTGTATCCTCAAAGGATGGAAGATCTACATGGATTACACAGTGATGTTAATCAGGATTTCATTTACATTAGCCCAGAAAGCCATACAGCTGTATAAATTTGTGTTCTCAGCCTGATTAGGTAGCGTTGCTTGGCTTTTCTGATTAGTTGCTGAGGATGCTTACTGCTTCCCAGTACTAGATGAGTGGGTTTATGCCCTTTCTTTTTTCTTATATTCTATCTATGCATGCCCTCATTTTGCCTTAAGTTGCCTTACTATAGCTGCTAATGATGGAACTATGTACTTTTGGATCCTTATTCTTTTGAAAGTATATGTGTTTAATAGATCCTTGAGCAAAGGATTGAAAATATAGAGGGCAGAATTAATGTCAGCAGTTACGTTGAGGCAGAACTATTTCATGGCCATAAGAATTTCAACCCATCTGTTGTAGAGGAAGATTTTCAATACTTCTGATTTGTGCAGTTTCTGGCTGTATTATTGGTGGCTTGTTCTTCAAGATTCTTAACAATGCCATGTGATCACGTATGTGACTCGGTGCTACTGCATCTACAGTTGTGTGGCAGTTTTGTCAAGCTCCAACCTACAGACCATGCTACTTCAGTTTTACATGCAAAAACCCTAGGCAGCAGACTTCAGATCTTAAATTATTGTTATTAAGTTTGTTTCAAGCATTAATGGCATCCCAAAAGGGGTTGCTCACTGTTGCAACAGTCAAGGAATCAAGAAATAGTTTCAGCGAGTATTGCTTGAATATGAAAGATTTGACAGAAACACATCCATTGTATAACTGGTTGGAATGTCCTGTGTGAATTTTTACTAAAATAGTTTTTGTTCCATATTTTGGGGTAGTTATGTATAATATACTTTTAAAATATACTTTATACCTTGGGTATTATAGTGCAAGAATATCTACTCCTCTGCATCTGTTGCTTGCTTCTGTTTTATCCAAGTTTCTGATGCATCAACAGCATGAGGACTAAGGTTTGTTATCTAGGCTTGTAGCCACTTAATATTGTTACATATAACTCTGGCATTTATATGTAGAATATTCAGTCCCTTGTTATGGTAAAACATGATAAAAGGCTCTGTTTGTTGTAAAACTTGAGTGCGGGATATCATGAGATCGATGAGGAAATTCATCCCTGGTTTGGCACCTATGTCTCTAATGGACACAGGAAACCTGTAAATGGTTCATCTTACAGACCCTAGCTTGTAAATGTTTCATCTCCCAAGCCCCTGCTTCACTTAAAGGGTGTGACAAAGGGAAACACTGCCAGCACAGCTTTCTGGAATTTTGTAAATAATAATATCTCATTTGTGAATATCAACATGATCTATATAAGATGCTTGTATTACAAATTTATTAGAACTGTATGTCATGTATATATCAAACTGCTGGTACAGAAGTGTGTGTTGAAAAGGTATTGTGTAAAGTACTGAGCTTAAAAATGTATCCACAGTGTGCCCTGCTGGAAGAGAACAGAAATGTACATAAAATATATACATTTAGGGTCTATATTAAAATCTCGAAGTTACGGAACATCAAATACAATATGGTCGACACCATATTGTCGAAGTTCTGTTACTTAAAAATTAAAAAATACAAATTTAAACTTTAAATACTTACCTTAATAGGTTTAGGCAGGGGGGCAAGCACCCCTGCACCCCCATACCTCCCGCTACTTAAATATACCAACTCCGAGGTCGCACTTTAATGTAGAATGGTGCGGAAAAGAGAAGACTTCCCTTTCCTGCACTACAGCAAGATCTCGGAGATGGTATATTTAAGTAGCGGGGAGTGTGGGGTACAGGGGGGGGTGTCCCCTGCGTAAACACTTCAGTTTTTTTTTTTATTAGGGTTTGATGGTTTAATACTTCGATGCATAAAGTTCGATCTTTATGCATTTGAAGTATTCAACTTTCGAGGTTATAATATAGACCCTACATTTAAACAGTTGTAACAGTGGAATCTGGAATACAGGAGGTTAACTTCAGCCCAGCAAAACTTCTGAAAATAGCTGAAATTAAATTGCTTTATAGCAGCAAGGGGCAGGATGTCTACACAAGGGAGCTCTCTGTGTTGTCTTTAAGGAGAAATAATAACTAGGTATGAGATGTGGACGTGTTTTGTTGTTTTATGATTTCCAGCATTTGCCAAGGATCTAGGGAAAAGCCCTTGTCTATGTATTTTCACAGGTAGATGCTAAATACTGCTAGCTTCCAGCAGTAGGGGTTCATCTGGGATAGAGTCAAATGACAAGAAATGATGTCATCCTGCAAGGTATCTTAGCAGTAATATTTGTGACATTAATTTAAGAAGGCTCTTAGAGAGACACAGCATTCAGTATTATGCCTTTGACCTGACAACAACTAGAGAAGATCCATTCACCACATCTGTCTTGCTCTGTAACCAAGTTAACTAGGGTATAGCAATTTTGTTAGATACAGTCAGGTCAGGAATATGGCAAAGCTTAGCTTAGATATTTTTCTTTATTTATTTCAGACTGTCCTGCAATGGCATTTTAAATATTTCCTGTGATTTTGAACTCTGATGTCACTGTAAATATATATTTAGTATTGTCTTGTTCTTTTATTTATTATTAAATATATTTAGACATTTCATTGTGGCTGAATTGTCTATAGATATTTAAGTTCTGAGGGTACTTGCATACTTATTTGGTGACTCTGTGGGCTACTCCTGATAGCCTTGCTCTTTGTCAAAGTACCATTTGTATTAATAGTAACATTACACAGTAAGATTGGACACCCTTTGTTAAGGGCCTTAAAGTAGCTGATAAGGAGCTGGCTGGTGGCAGTGATAATTACCTTATAGTCTGGGCAAAAGGGGGCACAGCTAGTAAACCTGTGCCAGCCTTTCCCAGGCATGTGTGTGTGTGTGTGTGTGTGTGTGTGTGTGTGTGTGTGTGTGTGTGTGTGTGTGTGTGTGCATAAATCATACCTCAAAGAGTGTGTGTCTGTCAGTTACTTGGGCAGGGACACAAAGCACTGGTTGGACAGAGAGGGTGCAGGAGGTCTTGGCTTGGCCACTCTGCTAAAATCTCAACTATATAGCTGTGCTATTGGGGAGTCTTATTGGATAGCTGGAGAAACAGGGAGAAACCAGCCCTGGATTGTCTGTGATCTCTGTGTGCTCTTAAGGGAAACTGCACTTGATCCAGAAAGCTACATCTGGTAATACTGTGTGTGTACCTTGTCATCTTCTCAGGGTACTTTCCCCACTGGTGCCAGAGGTGAGGACTGATGCTCCTTGATTACTGGTTCAGTGTTGGGGCATCACATTTGTTGGTTGGCTGTGGTGGGATCACCACATCACATACTGAGATTTAGTGGTGCGGATATTGAACTCCTGTAGCCTGTAAACAGTGGTCACTAAAGGTGTTTGTACTCTCAAGCAGTCACACAGTAAACATTCAGAGTTTCACATCACAATAGTTTTATTTTATTTTTTGTTAGCTTAGTCAGTCAGGGAGAACAGGCAAGGATGCCAGCAGAGGAGTATGGCAAGCTGACAAGTAGCCATTTGGCTGAGATGTGCCAATCCAATGAACTGGTGCATGCCAACCTGACTAAAAAAGAAATGATTGCAGCCTTAACAACAGCTGCATCACATACCAGCAACAAGGAGGACAACCAGACTGGCATTGGAGATGTACAACACTCAGAAAATGGACAGTTTTACCTCTCCACAGAGGACTTAAAAATCCATCTGTAGTTAAAGAAACTTGAACTGGTGGCCAAATGGGTGGAAATAGAATAGCAGAGAGAATGCAGTGTTTGGAGGCTGAAGGAAAGGAGAAACACAGATGGAATTTGAAACTGCACAGAGACGGAGACGTTTGGAGGCTGAGAAAATGAGAGGCAGAGGCAACATGAAAAGGAGATCCTGACTCTGCCAGGATCATGGAGGTAATGGGGAAGGGAGTAGCCGAACCCCAGAAGCAACAAAGGTCAGTAAATTTCTTCCACGATTTACAGAGAGTGATAATTTTGACAGTTTTATTCATATGCTTGAAAGGATATGTAAACAGTATAATGCTGACCAAGGGCTCAGGGTATGGTTCCTGACCTTCTTATTCCATGGTAAAGCTGTAAATGCTGTTTCTAAATGGTCTGATACGGATTGCTTAAATTAGAATACTGTTAAACATTGTTTATTACAGTGTTTTAAGTTAACACCTGAAGCTTACAGAAAAAAGTTTTGTGAGCATAGATGCAAGGCAGATGAAAGTGTGTGTGACTATATTGCTGATTTAAGCCCTTATTTTCATAGATGAGTGAGTGGGTGTCAGGTCATCACTTCTGAAGGGCTGGCAGACCTTATGGTGAGGGAACAACCCTTAGCAATTTGCCTGAGGACATGAGAATCTGGTTAGCAGATAGGGAATGTTTGGGGGAAAAAGGAGACCTATACCTAGCAAGCATGGCATCACTGCATAGGAAAGGGATACTCAGTGCTGCACATGGGTCTAAGGGAACCCATGGTGGGTAACCTAAACTGCCCCAACAGAGTCTGCCAGTAACGGGGAAGCCACTAATTCAGGTATACGGCCAGGATCAAGGGTTAAATGTTTTAAATGCAACCAGTAGGGCCATGTAGCATATAGATGTCCATGAAGGCAAGGTGGGAAACAAATGGTGGGAGAGCCAGTAACTGGGAATGACAGAATGGCAGTGGTAAGTTGTCTGAAGACAACAAGGGTACCATACTACCACAAGAGGTTATATCCCATCTTACTAGATGGGAAACAGGCCACTGCTAAGACAGGCACAGCCTCTGACCTAACCATTGTGAAGCCTTCAATTGTTAAAGAGGAGCACTACTTCTTTGGCTGGTCTATTCCCATCAGAGCTTTAGGAGGGACCCCATTCCAAATACCTTTGGCTAGGGTTCACCTGGACTCAGAGGGTGGAAAACAAAGCAAGCAAGTAGGTGTGTTTGAGGATATCCCTGCAGATGTCCTGATAGGGAATGATTTTGATAATGCAGTACCTTGTGTGCATGCAGTTACACTCAGTCAGGCTTGGAGACAAGCATGTGGGTCTGATAGTCTGCGGAAGGACCCAGATAGACCGCACAGTTAAAGCCAGGACTGGGGAGGTGGCTACTTCAGGGAGGGAGATACCCTGTAGCAGTGAGACTGAATGTGAGCCACAGCTGCAGGTGGGTACTGATGTTCCCTTGGACAGAGTGGCTACAAGGGCAGAGGTAAATAGTAGTACCCAGGCTGTCAGTGAGGCACTGATGTCAGAGGATACCGGACTTCCTGGGTTAGGGGAGCTGGGAAGTGTTACAAAGACAAAAATGAGACTCAGCTCTCAGACCCTACATTACAGGTCCTGAGGGAGGTAGCCAGGAAGGCACCTGATTCTCAAGGAAAGGGGTAATCTGTATACTAGGACAAAGGGTTACTGTATAGGCAGTGGACCCCTGAGGGAGTGCTCGAGGTTGAGGTAATACAGCAGTTGGTAGTGCCCAGATCCTACAGTGTGGCACTTCTAGCCATAGCCTATGACATTCCCTTTGCAGCTCATATGGGCATAAAGCATACCAAGAGATGTACTATGCAGAACTTTTATTGGCCTGGAATTTCCAGGGATGTAACAGGGCACTGCAGGACCTGTGAGCAGTGCCATAAAGTAGGCAAGGCAGGAGACAAGGTCAAAGCTCCTTTGATGCCTTTGCCTGCCATTGAGGAGCCATTTCAGAGGGTAGCTATGGATATTGTCTGGCCTCTGAGCACCCCAAGTTCCACAGGAAAGAAGTATATCCTAGTGGTAGTAGACTATGCTACCACATACCCTGAGGTGGTGGCTCTGTCCTCCATTGAGGCAGAAAAGGTGGCAAATGCTTTGTTAGAGATTTTCAGCAGGGTGGGTTTCCCAAAAGAAATACTGACTGACAGAGGTGCCAATTTCATGTTAGACCTGCTGGCTTGTCTGTGGAACCACTGTGGGGTGAAGTAACTAAAGGCCACCCCCTCCATCCCCAGACTAATGGTCTGCTGGACAGGTTAAACTTTACACTAAAGACCATGCTATGGGCATTTGCAGACCAGTTTAAGAGGGAGTGGGACAAATATTTGCCCCATCTGTTTGCTTATAGGGAGATGCCCCAGGAATTCACATACTTTTCACCCTTTCAGTTGCTGTATGGGAATAGGGTGAGGGGACCTCTAGATTTCACTCGTGATGAGTGGGAGGGTGAATGTGAATCCCACAAGGGGTTTGTTGTGGCATATGTCCTAAATCTCAGGATGAGGCTCAGGGAACTCATGGGCTTGGCCCAGGAGTACCTGGCAGAAGCCCAACAGCAGAAAAAGGTCTAGTATGACAGGAATGCTTAAGCTAAATAGTATGTTGTGGGTGGGGTAGCAGGTTATGGTTCTCATTCCTGTCAGACACAACAAACTACAGGCAGCTTGAGAGGGACCCTTCAAAGTGGTAAGGAAGTTCAGTGATGTTAACTACATGGTAGAGCTGCTAGGCAAGAGGCAGGGGCACAAACTATACCATGTTAATATACCATGTTAATGTGATGAAACTTTGCCATGATATAGAGAACCTTGTGCTGAGTAATTGCAGTGGATGGCAGGAGGAGTCTGAGAGGGATCTGGTGACTGATCTCCTTGGTGAGGCTTGGGCTGACACCTCAATGGAAGGAGTAGCAATGTCCCAGCAGCTATCTCGTACCCATGTTGGAGAAATCCAAGCAGTGTTATAGGAGTTTGGGGGCATGTTCCCTGGGAAACCAGGGTGCACCCACCTGGTGTAACACCATGTGGATACTGGACTCCAAAGGCCTATTAAGAAGGCCCCTTATAGGGTATTTGAGTCAGTCAAACAGACTCTGAGGGAGGAGATATAGGTAAATGTTGGAACTAAGGGTAATCCAGGAGTCCAGTAGTCCCTGGGCCTCCCCCATCTTCCCCAAAGAAGGATGGCAGCACCAGGTTCTATGTATACTACAGGAAATGAAATACTCACAGAGTCAGATGCTTACCCCATGCCTAGGACAGATGAAGCCCTAGAGCAGCTGGGTGGTGCCAAGTATCTTACCACTATTGATCTTACCAAGGGCTAATGGCAGGTGCCCTTGACTCCCAGCACTTGAGAGAGGTCAGCTTTTGCAACTCCTTTCGGCATGCATGAATTCACGAAGATGCCCTTTGGGAAGAAAAATGCCCCAGCGACTTTCCAGAGGCAGGTAGAATGTATCCTAGCAGGAACAGGAGATTTCTCTCTTATTTACCTGGATGATATTGCCATTTACAGCCATTCCTGGCAAGAGCACCTTCAGCATGTCAGGGAGGTGCTGGGCAGACTACAGAGGGCAGGGTTGACAATTAAGCCCAGTTAGTGTCAGGTGGGTATGGCAGAAGTCTCCTACCTAGGACAAAGACTGGGGAGTGGCAAAATCTGACCTGAACTTGCCAGAGTGGAAGCCATTCAGGCATGGCCTGCACTTGTTACTAAAAAGCAGATGAGGGCATTCTTAGTGACAGCAGGGTACTACAGAATGTTTGTCCCAAATAATAGTACCATAGCTGCTCCCTTCACAGTCCTGACAAGGAAAAACAGGCTAGATAAGGTAGTGTGGACCCCAGCATATAAGCAGGCATTCCAGAAGCTTAAAGGAGCTTTGGGAGGATTCCCTGTGTTAGCCTGTCCAGATTATAGCAAATCATTTGTTGTGCAAGTAGATGCTTCAAATCATGGGATGAGGGCTGTACTCAGCCATAGGTTCCAACCCAGGGAGGAATACTATGCAGTTGTAGAAAAGGAATGTCTAGCCATAGTGTGGGCACTGCAGAAACTTCAGCCTTATCTGTATGGAAGAAAATTCATTGTAGTTACAGACCACAATCCCTAATATGGCTACATCGAGCCAGTCAGCAAAATGCCAAGTTACTAAGGTGGAGCCTAGGGTTGCAGGCATATGATAACAGTGCAACACTGCAGTGGGGTTAGTAATGCCAATGCAGATGGGCTCTCAATACAGGGAATGGGGTAAGGTATTCCCAGATAAGGATATCCCTCTCAAGCAATGCTTCTCAAGGTCACTTGAAAAACTAGCTTGAGTCTTCGAGGGAGGTGAGGGAAGAAGTGTGACAAAGGGAGATACTGCCAGCACAGCTATCTGGAATTTTGTAAATAATAATATGTCATTTGTGAATATCAACATGATCTATATAAGGTGCTTGTGTTACAAATGTATTAGAACTGCAAGGCATGTGTATATCAAACTGCTGGTACAGAAGTGTGTGTTGGAAAGATATTTTGTAAAGTACTGAGCTTAAAGATGTATCCACAGTGTGCCATGCTGAAAGACAACAGAGATGTACATACACTACTCTAACTGTTTAAATGTGTATATTTTAACAGTGGAAACTGGAACACAGGAGGTTAACTCCAGCAAAACTTCAGAAAAATAGCAGAAAATAAATTGCTTTATGACAGCAAAAGACAGGATGTCACTACTAAGGAGTTCTCTGTGTTGTCTTTAATGAGAAATAATTACTAGGCTTGAGATATGGAAGTGTTTTATTGTTTTATGACTTCTAGCATTTGCCAAAGATCTAGGGAAAAGCCCTGGGGCCAGATTCAATAAGGTCTACACTGAGTGACACTAAGTGTACACGATATGTATACAATAAAATTCTTATCACACTTTTTGTGCTTTCTAATCACACAGAAAGATGGCACTAAGTGTACATGTAGCATACACATTGCGGTAACCTTTATGAATCCCTGTCAATATTTAAAGCTACAGGAATATCAGTAGGAAAACTAATATTAGGAGGAAGAAGGTGTGCATTATGTCTGTGTCTGTTCACTCAGAACAGTGTACACAGTGTAGGCTTTATTGAATTTGGCCCCTTTTCTATGTATTTTCACAGGTAGAACATAAATACTGCTAGCTTCCAGCAGTGGGGGTTTCATCTGGAATAGAGTCAGATGACAAGAAATGATGTCATTCTGCAAGCTATCCCAGCAGTAATATTTCAGATATTAATTTAAGAAGTCTTTTAGAGAGACACAGCATTCTGTAGTCTGTCTTTGACCTGACAACAACTAGAGAAGATCCATTCACATCTGCCTTGCTCTGTAATTAAGTTAACTAAGGTATAGTAATTCTCTTAATTACAGAGCAAGGCAGATGTGAATGGATCTTCTCTAGTTGTTGTCAGGTCAAAGACAGACACAGAATGCTGTGTCTCTCTGTAATTAAGTTAACTAGGGTACAGTAATTCTCTTGGGTGGCCACAATTGTGCAGCGGTTAGCATTGCTGCCTCACAGCAAGAGGTTCTCCGGTTCAATCCTTGGCTGGGGTGCCTTCTGTGTGGAGTCTGCATGTCCTCCCTGTGGTCACGTGGGTTTCCTCCGGGTGCTCCAGTTTCCTCCCACATTCCAAAGACATGCTGTAGGTGGACTGGATACTCTAAATTGGCCCTAGGCATGAGTGCGTGCATGTGTGTGCCTTCTGTGGAAGGTTGGCCACCAGGCTGGCAACTCAAAACCGTAAAACTCCACTGCCAATCATGAGCGGAGAGGTGATCTGCTGTGGTGACCCCTAATCAGGAAAAGCTGAAAGAAGAAGAGGGTACAGTAATTCTCTTAGATATAGTCACGAATATAGCAAAGCTTAGCAGAGATATTTTTCTTTATTTATTTGAGACTATCCTGCAATGTAGTTTTAAATATTTCCTGTGATTTTGAACTCTGATGTCACTGTAAATATAAATTTAGTATTGTCTTGTTCTTTTATTGTTTATTATTAAATATATTTAAACATTTCATTGTGGCTGATATGTCTAGAGATATTTCAATTCTGAGAGTACTTGCATATTTTTTTGGTGACACTGTGGGCCACTGCTAATAATCGTGCTCTTGGTCAAACTACTGTTTGTATTAATAGTAACATTACACAGTACATTTGGACACCCTTTGTTGAGGGCCTTAAAGTAGTTGATAAGGAGCTTGCTGATGGCAGTGATAGCTACCTTATAGTCTTGGCAAAAGGGGGCAAAGCTAGTAAACCTGTGCCAGCCTTTCCCAGGTGTGTGTCTGTGTGTGTGTGTGTAAATCAAACCTCAAAGAGCGTGTGTGTCAGCTACTTGGGCAGGGACATGAAGCACTGGTTGGACAGTGAAGGTGCTGGAAGTCTTGGCTTGGCCACTCAGCTGAGATCTCAGCTCTATAGCTGTACCACTGGAGAGTCTTATTCGAGATCTGGAGAAAGAGGGAGAAACCAGTCCTGGTCTGACTGTGGTCTCTGTGTGCTCTTAAGGGAAATTGCACTTAATGCAGAGAGCTGCATCTGGTAATAGTGTGTGTATACCTTGTCATCCTCTCAATGTACACCCCTCACTGGTGCCAGTGGTGAGGACTGAGGCTCCTTGATTACTGGTCCAGTGGTGGGGCATCACAAAGAGTATCAGAACTTATCACGAGATTTGGGATGCATGGCTAGGCTTAAAAAGGCCCTTGTGGTCGTTAGCCTAGTAAACACCTACGAACCTATGATAAATTTCACTTGTTACCTAAGCAATAGCAGTAGTAGTAGTAGCCAACAAAGGCAAAATAAAGATATAATTTTTGCTAAGGTATGCTCCTTTATGCTTTAGATTTTTTGGTTACTGTGATGCCAGTGTGGAAAATAAGAAGTTATGTACTTACCATAACATTCCATCTGAGTAGTTAGACTTCATTTGTCATCAACCTGTGGGTCTCAGATCCGGACCGGATCTGAAATGGCAGTTTCACCAGCATCAGATCCGAGCTCCAAGCTCCTCCCCTTACCCATAATACCACAGCACCTCCTTTCTTCCCTCAGATTGAGTTTGCCACCCAACAAATGAGCCCAATCAGCAAAAACCTGACCCACGAGAATGCAAAAAGGCCGCAAAGGCACCATCTCTGATTCCCTTCAGATGAAAGAACCCAAAAACAAGGCTGGGGGAAGGAGGGAGGGACAGTTGATGACAAATGAAGTCTAACTACTCAGATGGAATGTTATGGTAAGTACATAATTTCTTTATCTGAAGTAGTTAACTTCATTTGGTCAGCAACCTGTGAGAGAGACCCCAGCTACCATAATCTTGGGAGGCCCTCATGGAAAGATATTCCAAAGCACCGTGGAGCCAAAGGATGCTCTCCCTCTGGAAACCATGTCCAATTTATAATGAGAAATGAAAGTATGAGATGAAGACCAAGTAGCCGCTGAACAAATACTGGCCAAGGATACTCTGGACCAAAAAGCAGCTGACGTAGCCATAGACCTGGTAAAATGGGCACAAACCCTCCCTGAAATAGACATACTTTTATCTTTGTAAACCTGCAGAATGCAAAGGGAAATACACTTGGCAATTGTCACATTGGAAACTGGTTTGCCTAGAAAAAGGTCCAGCAAAGGATACAAACAACTGGTCAGACTTGCGAAAGGGCTTAGTCCTGTGTAAGTAGAAATGTAACTGCCTATACCCATCCAACAAATGTAGTTTATATTCCCCCTTGTTCTGAAAATTTGGAAAAAAGACAAGCAGATTGATTGATATTTGATTCTGAAGCCACTTTAGGCAAAAAGGAAGGATTAGTCCAAAGTGAGACCCGGTCTTTATGAAAAACCATATAAGGTGGTTTAGCAGATAATGCTTGAAGCTCTGACACTTTCCTAGCCGAGGTCATAGCCACTGGGAAAGCTGTTTTCCAAGACAAAAATTTCAAGTCCACAGAGGCAGCTGGCTCGAAGGGCGGTGCAACTAATGCCTGTAAAACTAAGTAAGATCCCAAGGAGGAGTGCGGTCCTTAACCGGAGGCCTTAAAAGAAAGGTCCCTTTAATGAAGGTTTTGCAAAGTTTGGAAGAAGCAAAAGACCCCATGTTTTCACTGACATGGAAATTAGAAATGGCAGCCAGTTGAACTTTCACCATAGATGAGCTAGCACCCTGCTGGAAAAGGTGTGCTAAAAATTAAAGAACCGCTGACACTGGAGCCATAAAAGGATTTAAATCCCAGAGTAGCCCAGATTGAAAAACGCTTCCACTTACTACAGTAAACTTTTCTGGTAGATGACTTTTGGGCTGCCACCAGAACAGACCTAACAGCGGAAGAAAGCCCAGGATTCCTGGCAATCAATGGAACTGCAGCAGCTAAGCCGTGGGTTTCAGACTGCCCAGGTCTGGGAGGGGAATCCCCGATGGGTGCGAAATAAGATCTGTAATCAGATCCAAGATCCAAGGAGGAACTACCAGATGAGACCATAGACAGGGAAACCAGATCTGGTGGGGCCAGAATGGGGCAATGAGGATAACTATGCTCCCCAAATGACGAACCTTCTGTAAAAACTTTGTCATGAGGGGTAATGGAGGATGCATTAAGAAGACAGGAAGGCCAAGTATGGACCAGAGCATCTCTGGGGGTCTTCCCTTGAGGGGGAATCAGAGCAAAGAACTTGCTGCACTTTGCGTTGGAAGGAGATGTGAAGAGATCACAGCAAGGCCAACCGCACTCGAGGAAGATCTGCTCTGCTACACAAGGATTCAGAGACCACTCGTAAGGCATCAGGACAGTTCTGTTCAATTTGTCCGTTAGGATGTTGTACCGATCCGGAATGTGCGTTGCTATCAGAAAACAGTTGCTGGAGATCGCCCATTCCCACATTCTCATGGCCTCTTGACAAAGGGGGTAGGATCTGGTTCCTCCCTGTTTGTTGATGTACCAGACCACTGACATGTCTGTCTGGATTTCTATAGTCCCCAGAGGAAGAAAGGCATGAAGGGCCTGCAATGCCAATAAGACAGCCCTCCTCTCCAGAACATTGATACGCAGATTGGTCTCAACAAGGAACCACGTGCCTTGGACTGTCCTGCCTGAGCAATGCCCCCCCACCCTAGTCGGGAGGCATCCATGGTCACCATGGCTTGGGGAGGGGCTACAACAAAGGACCGCCCCTCTACTATCTCCGAAGAGTGAAGCCACGAGAGGAGGGACTTCCTGCATGCCTCGCTTATGCGAATCGGGTGTGTCAATGGCCGACCCAATAAAGACCACTGAACTGCCAGCGTCCACTGCAGAACACACATGTGAAGACGAGCACAGGGAAGAAGAGTTATAGTGACTGCCATGGATCCTAGGACTCTTAACACCATTGCGACTGGGGGAAAGGGATACTGAAGAATTGCGACAGCATGAAGATTTAGGCTCCAAACCCTGTCTGCAACTGCAATGTGTCTATTCTCGCCCCTATGTAGTCCAGAACCTGAACCAGTTCTTGAGAGGACTTGGCTATATTTATAGTGATGCCCAGCAAGTCTGACAACTTCTGGAAATTATCCCTGGCTTGACAGAGTAGATGCCTAGTGGGAGCGGCAAGGAGCCAATCATCCAGGTATGGATAGATCTGTATGCCTGAAGCCTCAGGTGTGCCGCTACTGCTGCCAAAACCTTGGTGAACACTCTGGGGGCTGTGGTGAGACTGAAGGTTAGGGCCCAGAATTGGTAGTGATTGGCCTCTAGCCGAAAGCGAGGAAACCTCCTGGAGCATCTGTGCATCTTTATATGGTAGTACGCATCCTGGAGGTCTATTGAGCACATCCAGTCATTTTCCTGCAGATAAGGCAGGATGGATTGTAAAGTGACCATTTGGAACTTTTCTTTGCAACTGACAGGTTCAGAGAGGAAAGGTCGAGAATCAGCCTGGAGTCCCCCTTCTTTTTTGGAACCAAAAAGAACCTGGAATAGATGCCTGATCCAGACTGATCTGGGGGGACAGGCTGGATGGCCCGTTTGCTTAGCAGCTTTTCTATTTCGATCATCCCTGCCACCCTTTGCACGGGTGGAACATGTGGAGGTGCTTTGGGGGAGAAGGACGTGTCACAAAGGGAGCTGTGCAACCTTTGGATATTATTTGGAGCATGCAACGGTCTGTTGACATGGACTCCCACGCCGTCAGGTGCATCAAAAAATGTCCCCCAACTACATCCAGAGCAGAGCAGCTAGGCAACCCCTCAGGGCTGCTGTGTGGGTCTATCTGAGAAAGTTCTCAAGACCCAAGTTCTTTGGACCCCCCTGACTCTGGGCTGGGGTCTGTCTTGCCCCCCTCTGCCTCTAGGGGAAAAGGAGTCCCGAGTGTCCCGGGAATACTGAGACTTCCAAAACCACATCTTCTTTTGCCCCAGCTGATTCCTGGAGAAGGATCTTTGGGGGTTAGAGAAGCAGATTCCAATAGCAGACAGTGTCTTCCCATCCTTCTCACTCTGGACTAGTGTCTCAGGGACTGTCTTCCCAAACATGGAAGAGCCGTCATAGGAAGGATTCGCAAAAGACACCTTGAAGGTTTCCATGAAATTACATAGCCTGAGCCAGGAGTGTCACCTCATGGCAATGCAGGACCCGGCCACCCATGCCGGTCTTTCGGTGGCACGAGAAAGGCGTCGCATGGACGTATTGGTAACCGCGTTCAGAGTGGCCATTCACGTAGAGAATGTGCGTTTATCCTCTGGCGACATGGACTCTGGGGGAGACACAGTGTACTCTTTGATCAGGTCACAATGCAGTCTGGTAACATGGGCCATATAATTCAGCCCCTTATACAAAAGGTGGCTGAAGCATAAGTCTGCTTTCCCAGATGGTCCATCGCCCTGAACTCTCGGTCTGGGGGGTGGACCGTGGAACTCTCCTGAGCCAGTTCCTTCTTCGTGGCAGCCGCTACTACCACCATGGCATCCACTGGGGGCCCCTTGTTCTAGCTCGGTCTATCCACCGGGGGACTGAAGATTTTATCTGGACATTTTGGAATTGCAGCTCTTTCCATGCCCTGGTGGTAATGAGGTCTACCAGGAGGTCCATGGAGGGGGACACCCAAGAAGTAGATGGGCCCATGTCGAATGCCTCTAGAAACACCAACCCATCCGAGGAAGGCTTGGGGGCAGACCAACACCCCCCCGCTGGCGTAGGATCTCCATGATGTCTCCAAAGGAGACATCCTTGGGGGGTGATCTGGAGGAGCCTTCCCCTTCCTCCAAGTCGGCATCCTCCGTGAGGGACTCAAGGGAGTCCAGGTGCCTCCTCTTGCACTTGCATTTGTAAGGAACCTCTTCGGCGGGGCTTTATGGAGAGGACTCACGAACAGCCTACGGTTCCTCGAGGGGAACAGTCTGGGGCATGTCGAGCATAGGCTGTCCCTGCATAGGCAGAATGGCAGAAGGCACACCCAGAAGAGAGGGGCGCGCGGTTGACTCCAAGGAAATGGTCAGGGACCTTGAGCCATGTGAGACAATCATCTCCACCATGTCAAAGGCCAAGGGGGAGGGAGCCTCCACAGAAAGAGAGGCTGCTCTCCTAGGATCCAACACTGGGATCGGAGCCGAGCCCGAAGGTGCAGAGACCCCGAGGTGTAGGCCATGACCTGAAAAGGTCAGAGCCGATGGAGAAAAGCCCAACCCCTCAGATCCTACACCCAGGCTATGGCTCAAAGTGCTCAGATCTGACTCGGTCAGACCAGACACACTCAAGGTAACTGCCAGCATCGAGGTAGGCGGTACAATAATTGCTGGCCCCCCTGACTCAGGAAGGTCTTGGATCCAGGGACTCCGAAACCAGGACGGATCTGAGGAGGAGAAATTCAGGGCAAAAAATGGCAGTGAGCTACCACCTCCAGCGGGAGAGGGTGCCAACAAGCCCCCCATCCGCAATTGGGTGCAAATAAACCTTCACATCATTCTGTCCATATCAGCTTCTGATAAGTTTCTAGTCGACTTTGAAGAGGCCACTGATGCTGGCCAGTAAAGATTGTGGATGGAGGCCCTAGATGGAGGCTGAACCTCCTCCGGCTCCAGGAAGAACCTCGGAGAATGGAGCCAAGGGGAAGTCGGCCTGGTAACAGCAGGTAGCTTGGAAGGAGGACCTGCCAGATCTGAGCATTCCGGGGATCTCTTCCTTCCCTTTTCTTTCTCTCTCTCTCTCTCTCTGTTTGTCTTTCCTAGACTCCCTATCCGTAGGTCGCTGGTCAGGATGGTGAGTTCCAGCCTAGGAGGGAGGAGAGGACACAATAGCTGAGGCAGATGCGGTCACAGCCGTATCTGCAGAAATAGTAGACGAGGAGGCAGCTGCCTCCGTAGAAGGGAGGAGACCCTTTAAAATCAGCTTGGCCCTGCAGTCTTTCAAGGCCCTGGGGTTAAACCCTGCACATATGGAGCAGTTGGAGGACAAGTGAGCTGCTCCTAAACAGACAACACACAGAGAGTGGCCATCCGCCGGTGACAACTTATGGCCAAACTCTATGCATTTCCTAAAGATCAAGACATTGTCAAGCCCATCAGGCACAAAGTACCAAAGGCAGACACCCAACCCCAACACTCACACACACACACTCAAACACGAGGCGGGAAAGGGGATGAAGGTCTGCACAAACTGCACTAACCAAAAAGAAACTCTACTTCTACTTTTTTTTTTTTTTTTTAACCTAACGGAGAATGCGAAGGGGAGGTAAGGAAAAAGGGATCAAGGGTATACCCAAAAACTCTACAAACACACCAAAAAATATCCCAAAACTGTCTTACCAGCCTGGAGCTCAATGGATTACATCGTAGGCAAAGCCGCGGCAAATGAGATCTGAGGGAGGGAAGGAAGGAGGTGCAGTGGTATTATGGGTAAGGGGAGGAGCTTGGAGCTCAGATCTGATGCTGGTGAACCTGCCATCTCGGATCCGGTCCGAATCCAAAACCCACAGGTTGATGACCAAATAAAGTTAACTACTTCAGATCAAATGACTAAAATGTGACTTATTTGTTTTTTTTTTTCTTTCTTACTACAGAATGTTGGCACTGTAAAGATATTTTAAGTCCTGTGAACTCGGCAATGTGTGTGCTTCCTATAGCATAAAAAATATATCTAACATATGACCTTTCTCTCCGAGTATAAAAGCAGATAAAAGGAAGAAAAATGCATGAAGCTTGCAACTTTGAAATGTTAAGTGTAATTCTGATATACCTGTGTCAGGAAAGACCTGTCTGTTTATAATTAAGCTAACAAGGTTAAGGGTTAGAAAGAAAAAAGGTCATAAAAATTCAAGTACAAAGGACTTCAAAGAGGTAAAAAGTCAGAGATGAGAAGGCAGTCCTTAGCATTTACGTGCATTAGGTTGGCAGGATGGAAAAACTAGTTTAGTTTACTTGCTTTTTTAGGGAAAAGTATCAAATCTAATCAAGTGTAATGGAATTACACCTCTTCGCCCATCAGAAAGGAAATTATGTAATATGATTATCCTTGATTATCCTTGGTTTTGTGTGGGAACAGAATGATCAGCTGAGATATATGTTTGGAACTAAAATGAGGAAGCTGTCTTGTCTTGTCGTATTCCTTGCTTGAGAGATCTTGACACATCTATGTAACTTATTGTTCTGCCTGGTATTAATTTCTTTTTAACTTGTAATAGGGCCAGTATTTCTTCAGTATGGGATAGATTGGATATTTATTTAGCTACAGATCAGATTTTTCTTTAAATATTCTGGGCATATTCATGAACTGCTACAATAAGTACAGCTGTATTGTATACAACACAATGAGGCACACAATAGTGCACTATTTGGTATTCATTAAACAGCTCTGCACTTAGTGTAGAGCCTCAAAACAAAGTTGAATGGCAGAGTATGCTAATGAAAGCCTAAGTAGCCAAATTATATGCTAATTAACTATTCCAATATGGCAGAGCTACTCAGAAACCTATAAAGCAATGATGTGCACTCAATACTTCTATTTGTCCTGAAATACAAAACTCTTTGTATTACAACCATGATTACACACAGAAAAAAAATTTACAGATTGCTACAGGGCCATCAATAACCTGTATGTGCAACAGGCTTTAATTCAAGATGTGCTGCTGCCAGACCTCAGCCAAGAAGAACAGTGTTTAAACCCCATTTGATTTATCATGGACTGCATGACACAGAAATTGTAGCGCAACAGCCGGTGGACAGAAAAACACTAGAGGAAATACTTCACATCTGCCACCTTCATCTGAGGGTCTAGAGGAAACAGTGGAAAACCCATCCCAGTGGAAACAAAGTTATGTACAGCTTTATGAATATCGACTACAAGTATTTTCCAAAGACCCACAGGGGAGATATTAGAGGTGTTACAGGCCTCAGCCTCTGGAACAGTACATCAGTTTCTAAATTCAGTGCTACAATATGCAAGGAAGCATGCTGGTTTCCTATGCACACCAGATGGGAAAGCAAGAACCACACTTCCCTGAAGTTTGGGGACCATAGATTGCAAACCCATAGAAATAAAAGTCCCACCCAGTGAATAGGGAAGGAGGCAGATTAACAGAAAAGGATACCACTCTATAAACTATCAGGCTGTCAGCAATGCCCAAGGGATCATCTACAACGTCTCTGCATGTAACCCAGGCAATTACTCACACATATGGCACACCCATGACCTGTACACAAGGTTTGCTGAAGGATACTTTCCACAAGGGTATCCAGTGGCGGATGCAGGTTATGCACTGAAACATTGGCTTACAACACTCATGAGAAACCCACACAACCCCAAAGAACATGGATACAACAATGTTCATGCTCACACTAGGGATCTCATAGAATGTGTATCTGACTTGCTTAAATCAAGGTCCCAGTATCTAGACAAGTCATAAGGTGCCCTTCAGTACGATACAGCACACTCTGCTGAAATGCTCACAGTCTGTTCCATGTGGCACAATATAATTCTTAGAAAACAGCTTTAACAAGAACTCGGGGCAGGACAAGAATTCCCAGGACCACAGGCAGGGCCAGCATCTCCAGCAGATACAGATAAGGAGTCTGATGGAAAACCACCAGCTGCAGATATTGCCTGCAGATGTAGGCTTGCACATTAAGCCATGACTCTGGCTAAGAGGCAAAGGGCAGCACACACACTGACTACCTAAGTGAAAACCTAAGAGACTAAGCACATAAAAATATTAACACTGATGCCTGCAAAACTGCACAACCTTTACTTAACCATGTAATGTTTGTGTTCTGTTAGCATCTCACAGAGACAACCCCGAGGGCACATCATGTAGCTGCAGTATTAACAAGATAAGTCTGGAACCTGTATAGAGTTATATAATGGACTACTGTCATATACATATTTTTGATGTCCCTAAGGTGGAACTTGTCCCAGGTGTACAGTAATGTCAGTGACAGCTTATGATTGATATTTGCAGTATACAGCTATGGAGATTTCAAATTCTGTAAATCAAGCATTTTGTTGACCACTGTATATAAACAGTAAGCAGATGAATGAAAGCATCATTTGCATAAGTATAGCAATACTTAAATATCTACTTTGACTGCATTAGTAAGAATACTAACAGAAATAAAGTGACGGTCAACAATTACATAAACAATCATTAACAACTGATTATGAATGATAAATAAAAAATTCTTCTACAATCCATTCACATTAAAGGAAGATTCTGAGCAAGCAAGCATTAGCTACTCACTCTGTGCATCAGGCATATATGCAACCCAAAGTCACAAAGAAATATGTAAAGGGCAGGGCACAGTCAACATCACCTGCAGAGGGGGGGTACAGGATGCAAGCCTGACATGAAAGAAGTGAGTACATGCAGGTAAAACAATTTATTCCCCAAGTATTAAATTTTCAGGGCCTGTAGCAAGATATGTATAGCAATCAACAGTACTGCTTAGATAAGTAGCTTTTTGTGTGTGTGCGTGTGTGTGTGTGTGTGTGTGTGTGTGTGTGTGTGTGTGTGTGTGTGTGTGTGTGTTAGGTGGTATGGGCAATTATTTGTTGAATGTGTATGTGTGTGTCTGCATGAACACAATCAAACACTGTGATACCTCTATGTCCTGGCATTTCAAACAGGTGTAAGCCATGCATGACAGACTAGTCAGTCCAGAGTTGTTGCCTTTGATTATAAAAACTACCTCTGCCAGGTGTTTCACCGATAGTTCAATGGCTCTGGTAGAATTTGGGGTGTTATCTGAACACAAGTGAATTCTGCCAGATGAGGTCTCATCATGACTATGTCCTGAATCAGGATCACATGGCCTACTACATCTGAATGTAGACACTACAATCACTAATGGAGCAATGGAAGTAATACCATTATGGGAATGGGATCTTGCATGGCCACATCAGCTAACACCAGGTGAAGTTGCGGCTTTTCCGTCCACATGGATGCTGATCCACCCCCAAGCAGACATTCTATTACAGACATTGCCCAATCCAGTGTGTCATTGATCCTATCCAAGGAGTCACCCACATGGTTCAGGCAGTCCCACATGTCAGAATGTACAATGTTTAGTACTCACACCATCTCTTCTGAGGCCCTGATGGAACATGCCTGTGCCTCTGTGAAGGCCCTAGACCCTCACCTACATGTGGTGCCTGTGACATCGCCCTTCTGGGCGAGTAATCAAGGAGTCTTAATCCTCACCACTAACACTGGAGAGGGACATTTACTTGGAACAAAAACAGACACACACAGTATTTCCAGATGCAGTTATCTGCACCAAGCACAATTTCCCTTAAGAGAACACAAAGAACACACTATCTGGGGCTGCATTTCCAGCTCTCTCTCCAGGCCCCCAGTAAGACTCCCTACTGGCACAGCTGTACGGTTCAGCCGTCAGCTGAGTGGTCCAAGCCAAGTCCTCTACCACCTTCTCTGTGGAACCAGTGCTCTGTGTACCTGCTCCAAGCAGCTGACATACACACTCTGAGATTTGATTTACACACACACACACACCTGGGAAAGGCTGGTACAGATTTACTAGCTTTGCTACCATTTTCCTGGCTATAAGGTAGTTAAACTGCCATCAGCCAGCTACTCTAAGGCTCTTAGAAGGGTACCCAAATTATACAGAGTAAAATTAATACTAATACAAATGGTAGTGTTTGACCAATGCAACAAGGCTTTCAGGAGCAGCCACAGTGTCACCAAATATAAGTTCTCTAAAAGATTAAAATATTCTCTAAAAGACCAGCCACAATGAACATTTTAAATATATTTAATAGTCAATTAGAGCATGAAAATACTAAATATCTATTTACAATAAACGCCAGCGTGTCAGTCACAGGACATTTTAAAAATAACACAGATGTAAAGACGGACACAGATGCAGAAAATACTTTAACTAATTTCACTATATTTTCCTGACTGACCTAAAGAATTACCAATTCCTGGCTACTTACTAAAAGATGAAGTAGGTGAGCAGTCGTCCTTCTTGGTCACGTTTCAAAAACAGACTGCTCTGAGACTTCTGTCTCATCTAGTATTAAAGCATTTCAGTGCTGGATTACAGAACGACATCATATAAATCTGGTCATCTGAATTATGGTTCCTATACTATCCCCTTTACTAGAAACTGAACCAGAATCTGCCACCTAGGCGTCATAATACACACACACACACACACACATTTGCTAAGATGTGCTATAGCATCTGGAAACTATAAAACCATGTCAACACTTCCACCCTTCATGGGTAGCAATTAGTGTACTACTAAGGACAACACAGCAGGATTCCTAGTCCTTGTTTTCACACATGTTGCATCTCTGGCTGCATTCAGAACTGTAAGATACTATCTTTATGGTCTAAACCCGGTAATTTAATTTCAGACACTTTGTCAAAGTTAGCTGGACTGAGATTAACCTCTTCTCTTCTAGTATTTTCTGTTACAACATATTAATTTCAACAGTTACAATACAATCTGACATATGGGCATATTTCTTTTCTGTCCAGCAGGACCCACTGTTGGTACATTTTTAACACAAGCAACTTTACAAATACTTTTTTCAACACATGCATCTGTACAAATCAGCTTGATATACAAGTGACATATAATTCTTTACAAAACTCCAGCTAACTTGGCTGGCATATGTTACACATCCACTGCCCTACTTCTCATGACAAAGCTGGCAATACCTCACATCATCACAGTGCCTACTGACACATCAACATCAGGAGGATGGTGGACAGCAGGTCTCCTCAGAGCAACTCTATCAACCCACCTGTATGGCACCTCACCATCACGATGACTATGGGGACAATCAACCTGTTCTGCAACTGGAGTAACCATTCTACCCTGATCAACTGTGTTACCTTCAACCTGTCTTACGTCAGAGGTCTCTGTGTTAGGGTTATGAGTAGGGATACTGATAATGTCTGAAACAGTGGTGGGAGATGCGGCAGGCACAACCGCAGTGTCTGACTGACCCTCTGCACCCCTTGACTATGCCTCTTCATCACTGCCATCATTATCAGAGGCTACCAATACTCTGATATCAGGCAGTAGGAGTTTCACAGTGGCAGTGGAAGGATCACTTATAAGTTATCATCACAACAAAAAAAGAGAAACAGAATAAACAATGATCAAACCTATAAGTGAAATGTATATTAAAAATTAAAAAATGCTAATGCAATGAAAAATAACTTTCAGTTACACATGCATCTACGTTTTATATACTAACAGGAATACAGCAGGTGTGCTTACCTTGTGCATGCGGTTATGCAAAAAGGGAACCAGATGTGCCTACATATAAGTAATGGAGATGCAACATTGATGATTAGCATTACAAAGCAAATGACAAAAGAAACAACAACAAAATCCCTTTAGAGCTGCAGAATAAGACATATCTCTTACAAACCTTTATTGTCTAGTTGACTTTAACCCCTTCCGCCTCCTTCTCTCTCACCCAGTGTCTTTTCTATCACTCCCTTCTCACTCCATCTCACTCGCACGTGCTCTCTCTCTCCCTATATATATATATATATATATATATATATATATATATATATATATATATATATATACATGGGTGCGTATCACTTCACCTAAAACTCTTTTCACCTAAACTCATTTCACCAAGACCATATCACCTAAAGCTCATTCACCTAAAACTCATTTCAATGACAAATAGTACAATAAGGCAAATCAAAGGTATATGTCCTTTTCCCCACTGCAGTGCGATCCTGGTGTTAGTATATATAGTAAGGGGGCGGGGGGGCATAGCCCCCCCCCACCTGGTTGGCTTTTACCAAATAATGTAAAACAAAACCAGACAACATAAAACCAAAAGTGGGATGGCACACCCCTCCATGCCCCCAATGTGGAGGGCTGTGCCCCCCACATCCCCTTAACTATATACACTAACACCAGGATTGCACTACACTGGGAAAAAGGACATATACCTTTGATTTGCCTTATTGTACTACTTGTCGGTGAAATGAGTTTTAGGTGAAATGAGCTTAAAGTGATTTGGTTTAGGTGAATTGAGTTTGGGTGAAATGAGTTTTAGGTGAATATATATATATATATATATATATATATATATATATATATATATATATATATATATATATATATATATATATATATATATGTATATATATATATATATATATATATACACACACACAGACATATATTTGTGTGTGTGTGTGTGTATATATATATATATATATATATATATATATATATATATATATATATATATATATATATTTTTTTTTTTTAAATCTCTGCAAGGCTTTTGGGTTTCTAATACCATGACAGTAATGTACCCCATTCCTATGTCAAAGTATGATTAAAGTTCATGAAATTAGAATTGTTTCAATCTTTGATGTTAGCCAGAAGTGCTTTTACAGCACCCACAATGTGTCCAGTAATGACTCCTTCTGCAATTCATATAGTCACATGTATCAGTAACCTACACATGTAACATTATAAGACCCGTTGCTCCTAATACTACTGGAACTGTCTGGGTACCCTTCCACATTGCCCTCATTTCTACCTGCAAATCCTGGCATTTTATGACTTTGTGTCTCTCTGGATGTAAGACGCTGTAGTCACTGGGTGTATCAATTTCAGTGATCAATGCTACTTTTGTCTCCTTTTCATGGACTACTATATCTGATTTCTCACATCTATTTTTTGAATTGTTGATAATGGGTAATCTCATGTGACTGAAACTTCATCATTTTCTATAATACTTTATTGCTCATATTTCCTGCATTTTTCAACTACTTCAATATTATAACGTTTACACAATCTCAATCCAACAGTCTTGCCATATCATTATGCCTTTCAGTATATAGTCTTTCTGTCAATAGTATATCACAGTCAGCAACAAGATGTGCAACTGTTTCCAATTCTGTTTTACAAAACCTACATTTGTCTGTTTCTCCCACATGTTCAATGGACTTTGTAAATGAATGTGTATGTAGTCCGCTATCTTAAGCCATCAATATTAACCTTTCATTTTTTGGTTTAAATTCTTCACTCTTTAACCATTCCTGTGGTTCAATCCTGATCAACATGAGATTGCTTCAAGAGTTTTGTGTACTTGCAAATGTATTTATGCTTTTCTACATTTCTTGTCTTCTCATCTGATCCTTCACCTTGTATTCTTCCTTTTGTTTTTTGGCACATACAGTTGCTGCCTGATTTTTGTCTACTTCTGGTTTGATTTCCATTCCCACTTAACACTGACATGCCACTTAACACTGACATGCTTCTTCTAAAATAAGCAGGGAAGTCTTCTTAGACTATTTTCCTCATATTTTACAACTTTCACTACATTTGGGTCTTGTGAGGTCACTATATATATATATATATATATATATATATATATATATATACATACACATATACACATATATATATATGCAGCCCCCATGATTGCAGATCTATAAATGTAATCAGTTTTGAGGAGGACCATACCTCCTTCAGAACGGAGAATATATAGTCTTGGTATACATTGATTTTTATAAATCACTTGATGAGCATGAAGCATCCTTCTTGTTTTCCTGTCCAACCAATCCAACACCTTTTGGAGCCAGTCAAGTTACTCCAAAAGTGTAGGGTAGGACAGGAAGAGCAAACTGGTTTATAGCTTGGACTTTGTTCCTAGATGTCAACGCTTTTTCAGTATTAATTTTAGTCTTTTAAAATATTCCTTACTAAGTTTTATTCACAATTGTTCATGTTTTATTGTTGATCCTTCATTAATTCCCAAATATTTATATACTCCATCTTGCTCAATTTTTTTTATATCACATTCTTGTCCCAAACTGATGATTTCCTGGTGCTGCAGCTTTCCTGCTTTAAAGGTTGCTTCTGCACATTTATCAAGACCAAATGGCATTCTTATATCAACTGAAAAAGCTTTTACTATTTGCAGTTGTGCTTTCAGTTCCTCATCTGATGAGCTATACAAGTTTAAATCATCCACAAAAATAAGATGAGAGGTCTTTATCCTTTGTTGTTTTCTGAGAGCCAAATTTCAACCAAGACCAAATCTGTTAAGTAGACAGCTTAATGGGTTAAGGCCAAGACAAAAGAGCAGAGGTGACAGAGTCACCCTGGAATATCCCCCTTTGAATTTTTATCCCTGGAATAATAATTTGTCCTTTATCATGGCTTAACTGCAAAGTGGTTTTCCACTGTTTCATGGTCACTGTAATGTAATTGATTGGTGTAGGGTGTACCTTATACATTTTTAAGTACTCTTTTATTCATGAATGTCAGATACTTTCAAATGCTTT
This sequence comes from Protopterus annectens, assembly GCF_019279795.1. Taxonomy (NCBI): domain Eukaryota; kingdom Metazoa; phylum Chordata; order Ceratodontiformes; family Protopteridae; genus Protopterus; species Protopterus annectens. Next base: position 1,253,964,596 of record NC_056732.1, on the reverse strand, counting down.
TTGTAGTTTATCCACAACATACTTAGATTCTTCCTCTTTTCACAGTTCTCCATTATGACTTTAACAACAAATGATTCTGCAATGAGAATTATTTTATTATAGTATATAACTGTGCTTAGCTGTCTAGCTCTGACAGTGAGCAGGAACTCTTCTGTTTTAGTATCAAGACCACTTCTGTAGCCATATGTTATTGGGCAATTGTAGCTGCCTGAGGTCTGGCCTGTGTGATCATATCACTGGTCCTATGTCTTATCTTGGAATATGTAAGCCCATGACCTCCAATCACATTCACATCATTGATCACCTACTCCCAGATGCAGTCACAGAAGGCCTTATCACTTTTGCATCTCTCTAAGAGGAATGGCCCATGGTGACAGAATGCCTAAATGATCACTTAATTCTCAGCATCACTGTCTGGTGGTTTACAGGGTGCAGATGTCTTGGGTGGCATAGCCCTGTATGACAGGAAGCATAAAAGGAAAAAATACACAAGTAAACAAAAAATGATTAACAAAACAAATATCTGTGAATGTATCTGTCCATCATACACAAAATAACTGAAAAGGTAAGACTCCTTATGAGTATACACAACTTAATGCATACACCCCCCATGGGAGAAGAGGACAAACATTTGTGTATATTTTGAAGTACATTGTAACATTAACAAAAAACACTGTACACCTTTCAAAGAATAAAGAATTACACTTTTGTGCAATTTCCACTTTCATGGAGGGTAGCCAAGTATACATCACATGTGTAGTGCAATTTTGTATGTTAATAATGCAAAACTCATGGCCTTGCTAATAAGTAATACAACAGTCTTCTGCACCAAGTGGTCATCTTCCCAGATTAAACTTTCCATTCAATGTCAGGTAAACTTTTATTTAGAAATATTTTTAATGGTCAAGAAATAACTGATGTACATAACTATGCCTACAGATAGTGAGAAAAATGGAGACAATGAACCAACAGTTGTACTGTGAAATGCAATCCATCAGTAAGGCTAAAATATATCTACATCAATTTGTGCAGCATACCTTTTCAACAAGCTAGTTGTTAAACTAGAAATGAGTTTTTAATGCAGATAGCAGAATTGAGCTCTCTGGATCCAAACAATCTCCCCTACTATGATACAAGTTCCTTACCAACATGATTACCATTACATAGTGCATACTGATCTCTCTCAGCACTGTGAGCATGCAAATGAGGGGTGAACTCATTAGCATTCATGAATTCCACAATTTACACTAAGTGCAGGGCAAGTAAACGTAGTGTAACAACCTACAAAGATTGAGTGCACACACCTTAGCTGTGCAAGGTTGAGCACTGAGAGGTGTTATCTGCTAAAGGCTTGCTAGTGTGAATGATTAGTCTGACTGCAGGAACAATCAGGGTTTTATGGACAGTTCTCTTTGATATACACTGCTGACGGTGTGTCAGGGAGAAGTGACTTACTAAAAAGTCTGTGAGTAGACTGACCGACTTAAGAGAGCAACATTCCTAATATTTGTACAAACTATTTATGACCACACTTTCTTCAATGCTAAGGAATACCATCACGCATTGAAACATATCAACAGCAAGGCAAATCCCATAGCAGTCTTGTTAGAGAAGCATAGATAAGGGAATGAGGTTCATAAAATAAAGAGAAGAAACGAGTTGCAGTATTGCACATTTTTATTTTATATTATATAAGGAAAGAATAGCTTAACTGTTGCCAATATCACAGGCTTCCAAATATCTACTTGAAAATTACAAAGGACAATTTAAAGAAACTGGTTCTGTTGCACCTCTAATGTAATTCGATAGTATGTCGCATCTTGAATACATTTAACCTACTTTTTTCTTCACAATATATGTACATGTCTGTGGCACATATTGATAATAATTTCAAGTGTGTTGTGAATGCTCTGGTGTCCTGGGGTTCATATCCAGAGAGGGTGCAGTTTGTGTGAACCACAGTGTTTAAGGAGCATAAGCTCATGTTGCAAGACATCAGAACTGCACATTTTAATTACTTGTTTCATAAGGTTTTCTCTAAGTAACATTTTTTTCTCTTCATCATTTGTGTACCCATTAGGCATTCTGCACTCTTAACTAGCAGAGGTCCTTGGAAGTCAACAAAAGTTCACTTCCTAAGGGAAAAAGTGACAAATTAAATGTCAGACATCCTCTGTAGTGCAAACAAGCCTGGCACTGGTGTTCTTTTGTCAGCACTCTGGTTAATATTCAGTGAATAAATTCCTCCTGTCAACTATCTCAGTGGCACAAAGTAAAAATGAAGTGAGCTTAGAGAAAGACGCCACTTAATGAAGGGTTCAAATCCAGTTTACAGATACTTTTATGACCGAATTCAGATTCAGAATAAATATTGCAACCCAATGCTTTATATTAAATGAACAGGCTAAGGTTTGTGATACAGGATAAAAATCTTACCTGTAAACTATGTAAATTGATGTCACAAAGGTATTGTTGTAAACTCACCTCTTCTCATTAATAACAGTACGTGCTACAGATGTTGTGACATATAATATTTTGTAGTGTGTGCTAACACAAAAAAAGTAATGTGAGCAATGTGGACATATGTGTCATATATGCTGGAGAACTTATCTATATCTCATTATTCATCATGACAGTTGGACAATATAATATATAGGCTTTGATGTCATGAAAAATTGTAATCACTGTGGCAAGAATGATTACCAGTCATTATCTGTGTGTCTACTTTCACAGCAATTGGCACTACATGAAATTTTGATGAAGTGTAACCTAAATGCTACTTGTGATGTTGTAAGATATACGAAAAGGATGAATGAGTCATGCTAATGCTATAACTGCTGTGTTCCTTGCTACAGCTATCTATTAAATATGTTACTCTGAAATACAATGCAATTTTTAAGTTGCTTTTGCATTTGTGCTCCACTCAGCAGTGTACAAATACAGTATTTCCTAATGAAAAAAGTAAGAAATTTAATTTCGGATGTCATCTATAGTGCAAATGTAAATGGCAATGGTACATGACAGTCATTACTGTGGATATTATTCAGTGAAGAAAATGCACCTAAAAGGTCACTTTCTCTATGGTACAAGGTGTAAGTGCAAGGGGCGTAGGCAAACAGGATAGCTGATGCAAGGTTTGTATCCAGTTTACAGATAGTTTTAGAGAGAAGTATGAATACATATCGACACATCTTGTTATATCATTGGGTTGTTTAAAACTCAACTAGTCTCACTTTTGCTACCATGTGACCTGAAGTACATCTCCTTTCCCATTATTGAGCATTACCTAAAATCCTGATAATGTGTGACACAAATTAAAGTTCTCATACAGCCAGGGGATTTGAGAAAGATGAATTTGTCACTGTAATGTTCCTCTTGCTCTGGTCACTGCTAGGTATACCCTTTGATTGAATTCATTTTCTTTTCAGCTTTTTTCCCCTGTATTTTTTTATAATGCCTTTTACATTTGTGATCTTGTTGGCAGCATACAAACATATTTCACTTCCAAAGGAAAAAATGAACAACTTAATTTGGTTTGCCTTTTGTAGCCCAAACAAGTCTGGTACCAGTGGTGCATGGTTGTCAGCACTCTGGATAGAACTCAGTAAATAAATTTCACCCATCAGGTAACTTTCCCTGTGGCACAAGGTGTAAGTGAAGTGAACTTAGAGACAAAGGACAGCTGATGGAGGGTTCAGATCCAGTTTTCAAATACTTTTACAGAGGGGGTTTAAATGCCATTTGTCACAAAGTTTTAATTAAGAATGTAACAGTAAAGGCAAATAAGTATCATAACTATGTTGGTTACAATAAATGTATCATTACTGCTTGCTAAAGAAGCACATTAACATGTGTTCAAATCATGTTAAACATGATGATTACATTTAATGCACAATGCACATGCGTAGAAGCCTACAATATTTTTGTTATACGTGTTATGAATTATTACATATCATAACTATATGTTTAAGACAGTATATCTTCTGACGTATGTATGTAACCTAAAATCACCATGTATTACTCAGGTTATGCAACTGCATAATTCTGTAATGCATTTCCAAACACAAATACTGCCTCTTACATAGAAATGCGGTCCCATGACTAACTAAAGTCACAGACATACAGGCATCTCTGAAGTACATTTTCAGTCATTGCTACATTACTATACCTCTAATTTACATGTCAAAAAGTTCTCCTGTCACACTGACAGTTAATAAGCAAAGTTTAACATTTTATCCTTTTTTCTTTTCATGGGTTTGATTGCAAGGTGGTACTACTCAATCTTACCAGTCTGTAATTCTCAACAGGCCAATGTGTCACAGGTAATACCAATTTGCCTCCAACCAACCATGATCATAAGAAACATCATAAAATATTGCAATGCTTAATATTGGAATGTGTCAATAGTTTCAACACCACACATGGCTAAAATCTCACTGTCATATTTTATACCCTCTGTGCTTTTGATGGAATCAATGGCAATGTGTCTGTCAAGCCATTGCTGCACTTCCAATTTTGCAAATACAGCTGCCAAGCCTATGCATTTTTGCAAACAGGCTGGTACATGCAAGATTTGAATTGTGCTCCAATTTGCACACACATTTCTAGCTGACCTCTGGAGACATCTCTAGCAAAAGAATGGATGGTGTTCCATTTAGAACACAAAGGTGGAGTGTTGAGGAGTCTAGGATATTTGTCGCTCTCCTCATGAAGTGCTACAGCTGGAGGCTGCTGTAGGGCAATTATACTGGATCTCACTATAAGGTTGAGGCTGGGATTAGCTTGGCTAAGGTTGTCATCCCATGCTCTGGGAATCAATGTCATTACCACTACAGTAACATGCAGAGGTGCAAGTGGGCCCTCCTGAGCTAATGGCAGAATGAGTATAAGACTGTTAACACCCTTCAGGTGTGCAATATACTGACCAATCACCTAGGATATGGCATTAGCCAGCTAATGCAGTTCATTATGCTTTCATATATCTTTTTTTCCATTTTCTGTACTGTATAGCTGCAGCAGAGATAACAAAAAACACCAGGAGAGACTAATTAGCTTCAGAAAGGCACAGGTTAAGTATGCATCAGGTCTAAATGCAAGGGCATCAGGTCTAAATGCAAGGAAGAGAAGTATTTTCTGTCCATCACTCTACGTCATCTTCAACAGGCATATCTTAACTTTTATATCAAGCATATATACCTGCCCAAATAGCTCTTGGCAATTACATTCAGCAAGGAGTACATCAGCTGACTTGTTTGTAGGTTCAATAGCTAGATACAGAGATTATAGTCTTTTACAGATAGTATTTATGTGATATTAACTACAATACTGAATGACATTAATAGTTCAGTTTTTGCAAATGCAGTCAATAACTTTGAAAGCATATATCTGATATGGAAAAGTCAAATATATGATTCTATTTTTTATATCATACCATTGTGATTGTATGACACATTAATCCCTTCCCATCATATTGGAATGTGGCCAAGGTGCTATTTTTTCTTAAATTGGTTAATGTATTGAAATAATAAAATAATGAGACATGCCATTGATCTAATTCTTACTTTTTGTTATCTCCCCCACCCTCTCTCTCCCTTTTTTCACATACACACACTATTATATATGTATATACATACATACAATACATATACACTCGCACATGTACATGCACACACAGAGACAGACACACACATATTAATATATTGTTGCTGAAAACAAAATGACCATCAGCACAGGAATATAGACCACCACTGCATTAAGCCCTCCATACCTTCACAGGTGGATGCAGTAGCACTACCACAGGAAGCACAGAGAACCAGCACATGTGGGTTGCAACCTGTCAGCATTGCCTGCACAACTCATGCCCCACGTTCTTCACCTGTATCTAGTAACTCTGCCCTGACTGCTGGTGCAGTGGTACCCTCTGGAAGCAGTACTAATGGTGGTGGCAATTTTGCCATCCTCCAAGAGATCACAGGGATGGTGGAGGGCATAATGGAGAGGAGTCTCAGTGCCAGAATCAGCATGTTAAAAAGGTCCTGCATCATATTGCAAAAATCATGCCACATCTGGCAATGACCCAGCCAACTGACACAGGAGGCAGTGATGACAGTTCAGAGGGTGAGGACTAGATTCTCATTAATATCAACCTGAACGTGGATGCACCTCCAAGTTCCTCTACTTATCCCCAAAAATGGTGCACCCCAATCTTTTCTGTCCATCACCATCCCTGCCTTGTATGTCTGCACCTGCTACCTAACCTACCTTACCTACTTGACCTTCTCATTATTAAGTACATTCCCCAACATGCCTCTTTCTCCAAGAAGAAGAAAAAAAAATGGACGCCTGTCCACAGAAAGAAAATACGTCCCATACATTGTTTTTCACTTTGCCTATGTGGCATCTTGACTTGGTCCAATTGGCTATGCAATAGTACTGTGTTGTTGTCACCTATCCCTGTCATGAAATTGTGTGTACAATACTACATGTATGTTCTGAAGAAGTGGATAGTTATGGTACAATCCCACCACCGTCCTGTAAATTCCTGTACTTTTTTCCCTGTGTCCCACCCTCTGCTTGCCTCTTCCAATTTTCACCACTGTCCTATCAACCCCTTTTCCCATGTTTAATCTGGTAAAAACAGAATTGTATGCAACACAGCATACATGGCCAGATAGCCTGTAAAAAGCCTTCAGTTTTTGTCCTCTGAATTTGCACAAAGGGTTGGATTGTGCTCCGATGCTGAGAGATGGTGAATGGCATTTAACTTCTTTAGGCAAAAGTTGAAGATTTAATTTAATCTGTACTGTAAGCATTCACTTTGTGCATATGTGCTTAATTTCATTCACACTATTAACATTCACTTTGCACAAATCCACTTAAATCTACTGTGCTACAGGAATGCAGAGTAAAGGTAGTACTTTGAAACAGCCTACAGTTTTAGGCTGCTGGATGTAATGAACTAGAAGTTCCTATATGATGTGTTCAGGTAATTCCACTGTCTGTAGACTGATGCTTTTGTATAGTGTCATGGACTGGATTACAGCTGAATGTCAAATTATTATTTCATGACCTTTTAGATTCCTATCATATGTTCAACTGCAAATGTCTGTATTTATCTACAGTTACATTTCATTAACATACCATTTGAACAGTGCAGCAAGAAGGTATTTCCAAAAACATTCCTTAGTTTGTTTGTCTTTTCGGCTTTTCCTGGTTAGGGGTCGCCACAGCGGAACTCTGGTCCGCTAATGATTGGCAGTCGATTTTTATGGTGCAGAGTTGCCAGCCCGATGCCCAACCTTCAGCGAAGGCAAGCCCATTCACGCATGTCTTTCGGAGGCCACTCGACCGCGGGGAGGACATGCAGACTCCACACAGAAGGCACTCCAGCCGAGAATCAAACAGAAGAACCTCTTGCTGTGAGGCAACAACGCTACCGCTGTACCACCGCAACTTAACAAGTAAACTACCCTTATCTTGCTCACGTCTTAATCTTATTTCTACTCCCCTAACTTTTTTGCACGTTATTCTACGGAGCATGACAGATTAAAAATGACAAAAAAAAACCTAATATAACATAAAGATGGTCTTAAAGGTACCATAAACAAAACTCTTGGTAATTCTCCATCTCCCCCTCTCTCTCGTTACCCATTTTGCTTCAGTAAGTAATCACAGCCCCTTCAGTTGTGTGCTATAAACTGTGTGAAGTAGGAGCTCCTTTATCACATGCTGAGATAATACTCGTATCTATAAAATGATTTCTGCATACTTTCAAATGATCTAATCCAGAAATATGTCAAACTGTTATTGACTGTTTTTATTAGACTATTTCAGATGTAGCTGTTGCCTACATATTATTCTGAGCCACCATCATCCTGCTTCTGTCATAATGTACTTGCTATCTTTCACCTCCCCCCCTCTCTACATCTCTTCTGCCTTCTATGTCATCAGTCTGTCTCCTCAGCATTTGCACAATGCCTGTCACCTGTAATTTAGGGGGAATAAAGTATACAGCTTATGGCAAAATCTTGTGAGTTTTTGCCTTCGGCCGCATTATTCTAGTGCTCTTTGGTCTACTGTGCTTAGCCTCACTGCACTCTGGACAGATCGACTCATCTTCTCAAACAGGTTGAAGAGATGAATGCGCATCACAAAGAATGTTCCAATTGCAAACAGTGTTAGAAGAATGCTGTCCAAAAATCCCTGGCTTCATAATAAAAGTGTAAACCATGAAACTCAACACCTTAGCATAATAAATCTCAGTTCTGTACTGCATTATTTATTATGCTGCTAGTTGTAATGTACCCCTAATGTAATGCTGAAATTGTCATTACTGCGAGGAAGGCTGATGCCTACATTCTCCCTTGCCTCATTGTTATGCGATGGTCCCTTCAAAGCAGTAAAATTAAGTTTGTGAAGTAACGTTTCCTGTGTGGTATGTTGACTTAATTCACGTCTGTAAAATGTTATTTACATAGTGTCAATGGTTCAAATCCAGAAATATGCAAAATTCATATTCAATTATTTATAATACTATTGTGTGTGACTGTTGTCTACATCTTAGTAATTCACCATTACCCTGCTCATGTCTCAATCATGTTTCTACGTGTTGATCCCTGCTTGCAACCTACTGCAAACACTAGATTGTAGATAGTATGACAGATTACTTATCATGAAAACAGTAACACAAAGATGTTAAAAATGGCCCAGGAATATACAACATTCTTTGTCTGTCTCTAGCCTTGTCTCCATGTCTCTATGTGTTCCCACTTGTGTATCACTTTTTACTGTTTCATATTTATCATAATTCAGGATGTAATGTACACATCATTATATTTTATAATTGTCATGATTTCTAATGAAGACTAATACATACATTCTCCTTTGCCTTAATATGTTGTCAGCTTTGAACTTTGTGAAGTAATTCCTATGTGGTGTGGTTGCAGGTATGTGGACTTGTTATGGAATACTGTCAAGGTTCGAATCCTGACATATGCCAAATTGTTCTTGAATGTTTTACATGATGCCTTTGTGTGTAAGTGTGGGCTACACATTTTATTAACACACCATTGTTCTGCTGATGTATTAATGTGCTTGTCCCTATTGAGAACACTGTGTCATACAGATCTTGCCTGAATAACGACAATGACAAAAACATAAGTAACACAACACAAATATGAGCAGAAATGAACCACAAACTAATCTCTTAGCATCTGTATGTGTATTCCTGTCACCAAATGTCCACCTCTTCCTGCCCCTTTTGTGTCATAAAATAAACCTCATGGATTCAAAACTGCTTCCATAAGCTGTGTTTCTGCCAACAATAACTTGCTTGGTCCCTCATGTGTTTCATAATACACTTGCCTCTTACATGTGAGGATTGAAAAACTGCAACTGTTATGACAATTGTGTAAATCATGACACCAGAAACATGACTATAACACATATCTGTTCTGTACTTCATCAGATTCAGACATGGTTGTATGTGTATACTCCTTATTTGTATAAAAGTCAGCACAAAGCACCCCAGACTACTGCTAATTCCCATTCGAAGTTCAACACCTCAAGATAAGATTATGCATGTGTTAATACTTTGCCCTCAGCAATGTAAATGAGTTTTCTAGTGGGGTTTGTCAGGAAAATAGTTAATAGAAATTTACAGCAAAGAATTATATGAGTAGGTTGTATGTAGGGTGCAATTTAAATATGTGTTAATGGAATTTTGATAGCAAGGTATCTGGATTTCAGAGTGATGTTGGCTCAAATAATTCAGCCTATTAATGTATGTCTGCACTCCAACAGTTACACTTGCAACTTTGATACAAAGGTGTGTAACCTTTTCACACATAATCCATCACCATTACTCAGAAGTGCATTCTCATATTTAGAAAAAGTGTCTGTACTGTGAATGCACATTGTGCAAACATGAGACAAGACAACTGACAGTGACACAATAAATGTTTACTATTTGCATGCGATCATTCTGGTATGCACTGTCATGAATGCTTGCTTGAGAACCCACTACTTTACAACTGTGATTGCCACTGACTGTGAAACAGGTACACATGACTGAAGTAACACAATGTATATGAATAGCAATACATAGATAGTAGTAGAGAAGCATGTAATTACATAGGATAAGCACAGTGCTGTTACGTTGACCTGTCCACACATGCATTTTTTCCAAAATATGTGACACATAGTAGTTGATGTTCCAATCAGTAAAGTTTTAATATTTACAAATGTGCATTTTCACATTATTAAAGTCAGACTTCTCCTGTGGAGGTTGCAGTTGCGATTCAAACAGTGCACTGCAGATGCTATAACTAGTTAGGTAGACGGTTCAAATTCGATAGTGGTGAACTTGTGTGTGTTGTGCTAGTGTCATTTAAGTAAAATCTTAACATATGTACTGAGCCCAAAACATAACTTTGGACATAGCTGCCTCTGCAATTTATCCCATTTTAATGCAAACATCTTCTCTGCACCACACTGATGAGATCATTCTGTCAAAAGTGCAGTATCTCACTTTAAGAGTCAGACTTCTGCGGTACTTGTGGCTAGCACTGTGTTGTATAGCTTATATAACTAAACAGGTAAGAGGTTCAGATCTCACAGCAGTGAACCTGTGTGTGTGTGTGTGTGTGTGTGTGTGTGTGTGTGTGTGTGTGTGTGTGTGTGTGCACACACACGCATGTGGTTTCAATGTCAGGTACATACAGCTTCTTGAACAGATGTGGTGTATCTACTTCCACTCAGGGGAAGAATTTAACTGAGGAGAGAACTCCCTCACCCCCTTATCCCACTTTTACCACAAACATCTTCTTTGCAACAAACTAATGAGGTCACCCTTCAGAAGTACACTCTGTCACTATAAAAGCCAGACTTCTCCTGTGATGCTTCAGGTTAATACTGTGTTCTCTAAGTTCTGTGACTAGGTAGGCAGGGGGTTCTTATCCAACACTGCTTAAATAGTGTGACTGCATGTACTGTCATGCACAACTGGCTCTGGGTCAACACCTCTTTTGTACACTTCCATTTAGGAGATGTATTTTCACTATCAGAGGACTAACTTATAAATTTATGTTACCCCCAGGAAGTATCCATTTTTGGAAACACAATGGTTACATCTTGCTTTCAAAAATGAACTGCATCACAGTTGTAGTATGGCGCCATCTGTTAATGCTGTGCTATGTAGACTACATAACTAAAATAGATGGCTTGAATCCAGCAACGACTGACTACTGTGAGTGTGTTTGTCTGTCATGCTGTGTAGAGAAGCCATCTAATGCTTATAGGATTAGTAGCTATGTATTGTTACTGTGCCCTTCATCCACTTTTCCATTTTAGAAGAACATGATTGTATTAAACAATAGTGATATCATACATTCAAATGTGCACTGTCACAATGGTAAACTAATATCTGGTGTGGTGAGTGCAATTCTGCCAATGTTCTGTATCTTGTGATCTTAGGAAGTCAGTTCCAATCCAACTATTACTCCTTAGAGTGACTTGTGTCAGTATAACTGTGACTTTACATACAGGTAACAATGTTGTCACACAGCTATCTGCTGTGTATGTGTATAGCTGGGGAATTCCTATTGCAAGAATATCTGATATTTTTTTCAAACAGAAAACCTTTATTGGATAGTGATGATGCCACTAGATGAAATTTGTCTTTCCTATAAGAAACAGTACATCTGTGATGAAAGGGCACAATGTTCTATATGCTGTTGCCTTAGTAAGGCATGTGCTCAGATCCATGATTATCAACACATTGTATGTGATTGCAATTCTCACATCACAATGACAAATGTATTACTCATCACACATGTCTGGGTATACCTAGCAGCAGGCAATGTTGTGTGAGAGCTAGACATAAAACAACAGAATTTTAAATAAATCACAAGCGCACACATCCCCTGCAGCAATAACATGATGTCACAGCTTCAACTACCCAAATATCTCACAATGTTACCAACACTTATATTGTGGTCTGTTAATTTCTCATAGCTTCTGTCGCCACATAGTCAGGTGTTCAAAAGCTACACTGACTGACTGTGAGCATTGTGTGTCCTTGTGCTGTTATGCAATTACAGTGGAAAAAGCCTCTCCCCCATCCCTTTTATCTCATACGAGTTTACTGCGACACAATCATATGATGTAATTAAATAACACAGCTGTGAGATTTCACCTTTGTAAAGACTCTCAGTGTAGCACATGTGATTCATACACATTAGTCAGTGGAATTATGTAGCCTGATGTTCAATTCCAGCAAAGGGCAATAGTATATGAACATACTGACATTACACAAACAATGCTGCATGAAGTTAGCAGCTGTTACTTTGGTGAAAGAAATACTAACTCATTTTATAATTTCCAGGTAGAGAAATAGTTGTTCTGTGAATTTTGTGGTGTGAGTACTCCAGTACCATATGCATTCACTAATGACTTGTACAGCATATCTACACAGATAGGGTGTGGTTCAATTCTGGGATGGTGTGCACAAAAAAGAAAAAGATTCACTGGCCAAGAAGCGCTGATACTGCATTGCTCATGGCTGTGTGAACATTAACATTGTTACCTCCTTGTCATCATTCTGACATAATATTATTGTACAAATTATCATCAAATGTCCTTTCTTACTTCACACATTAATTTGTGACTAGCTTTATTGCTGTGCCATGTGGCAGACACAGCCAATACACAACTCTGTAGAGTGTACAGTATGACAGGCAGGGGTCTGAATCTTATAACATCTGTCAGTCAGATAATGTCAGACAGGATGTGATTATGGCAGAGTCAGAGGATCAGTCTGTTAGGGCTTCACTCTCCAAGGCAGGGGATCCATACCCATTACAATAGGAAAGTGCTAAATGTTTTCATCATGACAGACACAGTGCATCTACTTCTGTGGTGTCAAAGTTTGGCATGCAGCTTTGTGATCTCTCTCCTGGCTCCTGGCACATGTTAGAGTCTGGCAGGACGCACATGTTGAGTACATCATTGACTGTTCACAGGCATTACTTAACTTTCAAATCAATTCTTTGTATTGCATGTCTTCATCCAAACACTTATGTATTACTGTAATTCTTCTCTTCATGCAGTAGAGCTTTATTGGAGATTATGACTTACATAACATGTCTTACTGTATGACATTATGCAAAATCATCATAAGGTGTGATCTGGACTGCATTAGGACACTGTGTGTTTGTGTTGTTTACATGTTGTTATGGCAGTGTCTGCTGTAATTTGCTGCGAACATGCCCAGTATGATTATGTAGTGGATGTGCTCCATTTATGAAAAGAGACCTTGAATTTCTGAAATGTCACCAGATCTGTGTTGCCATTTGTCACTTGTGTATTTTGAGTTTTTACTACCATTTAGAATGTACATGAATATACAACACATTTGTCTAATACATGTTTCAAAGTAATATGCCCCCTTTCTATGGTTGACAAATGACAACAAATGGTAAAACATGTCCCTTTCTGATGTGCATGAAACAAAATGATGTAGGGCTCATTTCATCTTGTTTATACATGAAGTGCAGAATACAGTTTTCAGTTATCACACATACATTCCCTGTACATACATTTCGTATTCCTGCTATTCTCTCAACTTATCATGTTATCAATATTAATATCACATTTACTCCCTTTGTTACAACCCTATGTGTCCCTCTCACATCCTTTGTTAGCATGCCAGATTTTAGTTACATGCATGGGTAAAGAATTGTGAACAAAATTACTATTATACGAGTATGGAAGTATTTACGTTTAAAATGTTTCTTTGTGATATAATTATATTTGACTGCCGTATCTGAATACATTTTCTTAGTTTACCCTCCTGTCTTACTTATGTCTGTACTATCACCATTGTATTCTGTGTACTTTTTCCCCATTTCCCATCCCCTGTATCTTAATTCTTATAATCAACTTGCTATTATTTCATATAGGTTTTATAACCTTATAATTTTATATAAGCACATACTCGATTTGCTTTCAGACAAGTTGTTTCATTTACATTGTGTGCTCATGCTTCCCTGTACCGTTTCTTGGGTCTATATTACGTGATCAAATGGTCGAATAGTCAACCCGTAATAATCGAACTGCCAAAAGGTCGAACGGAAAATAAAAAAAGAAAAACCCACCCAAACACACCATTTAAGCACTCTACGCAGGGGGCAAGCCCCCTGCATCCCCCACAACCCCGCTACTTAAATATACCAACTTTGAGATCACACTACAGTGCAGACAATGGAAAACTTCCATTTCTGCATTGTATGGAGATCTCCACTGAACCGTTCAACATTGTGGCGGTTCGATTATTATTGGTTGACTATTACGTGTTCAACTATTTGACCATTCGATCATGTAATACAGACCCTCTTGGCCATCAAGACTGTTGCTGGCTATGAAAAGGTGCTGCTAAACATGTAAGCGAGAAGAACAGTACACCTGTTCAATGAGCGTTGCCGCTCACTGTGCTAATGCACAGTATGTGTGTTCAATGAGTGTTGCTGCTCATTGTGCTAATGCACAGTATGTGTGTTCAATGAGTGTTGCTGCTCATTGTGCTAATGCACAGTATGTGCTCATTGTGCTAATGCACAGTATGTGTGTTCAATGAGTGTTGCTGCTCATTGTGCTAATGCACAGTATGAGGGTTCAATGAGCGTTGCTGCTCATTGCACTAATGCACAGTATGCATGTTCAATGAGCATTGCTGCTCATTGTGCTAATGCTCTTAAATCATGTAGGCTTCATGTGAAGCCTACATGACGGTTAATGAATCCCAGGGTCTGTCTGCATAACAACCAGTTATTGTTAAATTCTTTGTGCATTGTCTTGACCTCTGCATATTTAATTTGCTTCAGCATTGCTTTCTTCATTGTTTAAGTAAAGGTTTTATTCATTCCCTTTATATTGAGCCTGATGCTTTATTTATGTATTATGTATTGACTGATAAGATGGTTGTTATTCTTTTTTTTTTTTTTTTTGTAGCACTAAGTTGCCAGAGCTTTGGTTCTTGCCTCCCATTGCATGAATATACCAGTGAGACATTGATTTTTGAAATTTATATCTAGCTAAATCAAGAGTGTTCACGTAACTGTGTGTGTGTGTGTGTGTGTGTGTGTGTGTGTGAGAGAGAGAGAGTTTGTGAAACTAATTTGTTTGAAAAAAAATCAGTTATCAAGAGTAAAGGGCACTGAAAGACCAAGTGGATCACACAGGTAATGGTTCAGAAGGGGTAGTGGGTGCCAAGTCAGAGAATCAACTCTAAGTGATTAGTGCAGTCTTAATCCAGTTATTAATGTTGGAAGTTCACACCCAGGACAGCAGTGTCCTTTATTTTCTTGGGTCAAGTTAAATTTGGTGAATTGGGTATGAAATCAAATTTGTGCTCAATTTTCTTTATTTAATTTGTTGGGTACCAGTAGCTTAACTCAAGAGTCTACCCAGCTGGTAGCTATCTGACCTATTTGGGACAGTGGAACAGATCGTAGGACAGTATCTCCTGTCCCTCATAGACCTGAACTGTACAAAGGTTAGCAGGGGTGAGATTCAAGCCCCTATCAGTTATCTCTGAGATTTGGTGGCAGTGCCAGGCAACCCTTCACAATTAGAACTGGAAGTTCTTCTACTAAAATTCTGTAGAAACAAAAAATCTTAACAGGCATAGCTATAGGTACATGGAAATATTTGTATTTACTAAGATTTTTAGTTTGGTTGTAGGTGTACATGCTGACTACAAAGGTGATATGGTTAATACTGGTTAACATTAGCATTGAAAGTATTATGAGAGGAAACTGTAGAGTATAGTTTTAGCTGGCTGTTTATGAACGAGTAAGAAGCTGAAGTTTTACAGAAAGTTGTGTAAGAATAACAGGGCAAAACTAATGTGAACGCCCTATGTTAAGACTTTTGTTGAGACTTATGGGGTTTGTTGTGACTCAAGTTCCTGCATGTCTTCTACTAACTGAGAAGAGATTGAAATGGAATTTGCAAGCCACAAAGTTAATGACATGGTGTGTGGAAACAGGTATGAGGACAGCAAATGAAGTCAAGTGTAGCTCCAAAAGAACATTGGTATAACCCCCAGCCAGCTTCCAATTAAAACAACCGGGATGGAAAATATCACATGTACGGTAAGGTAAGGATTTTGCAAATATAATATCTATTGGTGGGATATTTTATTAAGCTTGAAGCAGAGCCAATTTATAAAAAAAAGTTATATCTTACCATAATGTTCCATCTGTGTTGTCGATCTTCACTTATCCTTGAGTGCGAGTTCATGTCTCCATCTCTGAACCAACTCAGCTATTACTCCAGCTTGCACCTTCCAAAAACTTTCAAGCTCACTTTTAGCCACAATGCTCCTTCCAGGATTACATCAGATCGACTTTGCACAAGATACAGACAGGCAGAAAAAAGGGACCAGAGACCATATCTGAATTCATAAAAGGAAATCCAATCTACTGGGATACATCTGTTCCACCAAGAAAACTGAAAAGCGGGGGGGTGGGGGGGGTGGGAATGTCAAGAATAAGTTAAGATCGACAAAATGGATGGAACGTTATGGTAAGACATAACTTCTTTATCTGATGTTGTCAATCTTCACTTAACCCTTGACTGTGGGACAGAGCCCCCAGCTACCTAAATCTTGGGAGGTCTCACGGAAGTATATTCTTGAACACCACTGAACCAAATGAAGCTCGTCACCTACAGACCAGATTCAGCTTGTAATGAGTAATAAAGATATGTGGGGACGTCCAAGTAACCACTGCACAGATATCGTCTATAGACGCTCTTGAATGAAAAACTGCCGAAGCGGCTATTGCTCTTGTAGAATGTGCCTTTACAGGGCCTGGTAGTTGTACTTTCCTTTTTTGTATAAATGAAGGTTATATAATCTTTACGCCATTTAGCCAGAGTAACTTTAGAGACTGGTTTACCCAAAGTAGTTGAAGAAGGAAATGAACTGGTCAAATTTTAAGAATTATTTTAGTCTGTGAAGGTAAAAATGTAATTATCTATGAACATCTAGTAAATGCAGACTATATTCATCTCTGAAAAAACTGGAAACTATTTTTGGTAGAAAGGATGGATTAGTTCACAAGGACACCCTGTCTTTAGGGAACGTTAGGTAAGGAGACTTGCAAGATAAGGCTTGTAGTTTTGAAATTCTCCTGGCAGAAGTAATTGCAATCAAAAATAAAGTTTTCCAAGATAAATACTTCAAATCATAATTTGCAGTTGGCTCAAATGGGGAATGTACTAAGAACTGTAACACCAGATTCAATTCCCAAGGTGACAAAGGATCATTGTATGGAGGTCTGAGCATTAAAGTCCCTTTCAGAAGAGCTTTACAAAGTTTGTGGGCCATTAGAGTTGCATCATTTAAACCATCATGAAAATTGAAAATTGCAGCCAGATGCATTCGTACGGTCGAGGGGGACACTCTCGCATCAAAAAGCGATGCTAAGAATTTAAAGACCTTAGCAAATGGTGCAGAAAATGGATTTAGTTTATTCTCTGTAGCCCATTTTGAAAATGTTTGCCATTTTCTGTTATACAGTCTTCTAGTCGAAGGTTTATGGGAAGCTAGAATGAATCACTGGACTGAGGCAGTGAGACTAGTATGCCTGGCAATCACTGGAAATGGAAAAGGCATGCAATGAGCTTGAGATGTAGAAGGTTCAGATGATCGAGTCCCTCTGATGGGACAAGAGGTCTGGAGTTGCATCCAGGGTCCAAGGTTTCTGAATTAGGTGAGGCCAAAGAAAGGAAAACCATACTTGTCAAGGCCAGAATGCGGCAATGATAATTATTCTGTTCTTCAACCTGCTGGCTTTCTTCAGAAACTGGGAAATGAGAGGTATTGGTGAAAAGGCATACAGTAGACCAGAGGGCCAATCATAAAGGAGAGCACCTCTTGGTGACTCCCCCAGCAGGGGAATAGGGCAAAGTAGCTGCTGCATTTGTCTTTCGTGGGGGGGGGGTGCAAAGAGATCACAGCAGAGCTGGCCCCACTGACAGAGTATTCTTTTGGCAGCATAGGATTGAGAGACCAGTCGTAAGGCATTAGGATGCTTCTCTTCCATTTGTCCACAATCATGTTGGAGCTCCACGGAATATGAGATGCAATTAAAAAGCGGTCGGATGAAATTGCCCATTGCTGTACCCAGAGTGCTTCTTGACAAAGAGGGTAAGATCTAGTTCCCCCTTGCTTCTTGATGTAACAGACCACTGACATGTTGTCTGTTTGAATCTTAATCATTCCCAAGGGGAGGGCTTCTTGGAATGGTTGCAATGCTAAGAGTACTACCCCCATCTCTAGAACACTGATCTGAAAACTGGCCTCTAGTTGGGACCAAGTGCCTTGGACTGTCTTTCCCAGATAACACCCCCACCCTATCTGAGATGAGTCTGTGATCACTATGGCTTGGGGATGAGGAGGGACAAAGGGTCAGCCCGACAAACTTTTGTTGGAGTGAAGCCACCAACTCGGGTTTTTCTTGGATAGACTGGTGATCAATATCAGACAGGACATTGGTTGTCCCACTGTGATGCCAACAGGCATTGCAGGATACGCATGTGAAATCCCGCAAAGGGAACTAAAGTGATGGCGGCTGCCATTGATCATAGAGTTTGCAATAACAGTCTTGCAGCTGCTGTTTTGCTACGAATAATTTGGCTGACTTGCGATTTTATTCTCTGAAGTCTTTCTGGGGGAAGACGTGATACCAGTGCTGGTGTTTGATACCACTCCTATACATTTTAACTGCTGTGTTAGCTCTAGATGGGATATTTATGTAGTTTACAGTGATCCCCAGTGAGGAGCAAGCTTGAAGAATGTAATCCCTTGCCTGCAACAGTAGATGCCTGGTGGGTGTGGTAATCAGCCAGTCATCTTGGTATGGAAACATAAGGAATCCTTGCAGTCTGAAGTGAGCAGCTACCACTGCCATGGATTTGGTGAACACCCTGGGGGTTGTGGTGAGACCAAAGGGCAGGGCTCTGAACTGATAATGACTGGCTCCCAGCCAGAAGTGCAGGAATCTTCTTGAGTGCTTGTTCATTTTTATCTGAGAATACGCATCCTGAAGATCTATTGAGCACATCCAATCATCTTTTCTTAAGAATAGAAGTATAGACTGAACAGTAACCATTCAAAATTTGGTTTGTTGAACTGACTTGTTTAGCACACTGAGATCCAAAATTGGTCTCCCAGTCCCTTGTTTTCTTTGGCACTAAAAATAATCTTGAGTGAACTCCAGGTCCTACCTATTTGGTCTGGTGGGACTGCTTGGATGACTCTTTTGTCGAGCAGTTTTTGAATTTCTAAGACGGCTGCATCCGTAGGACTTGGTGTAAACCCTCTGGGATCTTTTTTGGTTGTCTGAGATTTTTTGAAAATGGAATACTGTAACCTCTGTTTATAATCCTCTGCACCCAACTGTCTATTGTTATATCTAGCTAAGCAGATTTAAGAGGGATAAACGTCCCCTACTGCCTCCAGAGGATGACAATCGAACCTCCATTCAGCAGCGCTCATAGGAGTTACCAGTGAATGACTCCCTGGAATCCTGATTCTGCCAGGCCACCTCTGCCTCGTGGACAGCATCTTCCATTACTATTCCTCCCTCTGCCCCAGGGGGAGTCATTGCCACGAGAATCCTGGAAAGGTCCTGGTCCTTGGGACTTTTTAAACCATAGCTTCCCACTCCTCTGGTTCCTGAAATAAGACCATTGAGAGGTGGAAATGCACACACCCATGGCAGAAAGGGTCCTTCCATCCTTCTTACATTTAAGGGTCTCTAACGCTGGGGCCAAAAAGAGATGTTCTGTCAAAAGAAGCATTGATGAAAGAAGATTTGAATGGCTCCACAAACTTACATAAGCGAGTCCAGGTGCGTCAATTCATGGCTATACCAGAACCCGCTGCCCTTGTCATCCCTTCGGCTACGTGTGCATTGAGCCTCATGGATGAATTACATATGGATTCAAGGGTTGCCAGCTGGGAAGCAACTTTATCCTGCACACCCTCAGCTATGGCTCCTGTCAGAGTATCTGATAACTCCTTTATTAGGTCTCTTTGTAGTCTCATAAAATGTGCCATGAAATTCAAGGACCTAAGTGCAAAGGTTGATGAAGTGTATATGCACTTCACAAATCTATCCCATCATCCCAGTCTCTTTCTTAGGAGGATGGATAGTTGGAATTTCATCAGCAGGTTACTTTTTTGTGACTGCTGTAACCACCATGGTATCTAATGGTGTCACTTTAGTCCAATGTTGGTGATCCTCAGGAGCTAACAAAATGTGGTCCAATCTCTTTGGGATTGGTTCAATGGAATCAGGTTATCTTCCAAACCTGCTGGGGTGGAGAGATCCAAGAAGTAGATGGTCAGGCATGGAACGTCTGCAGGTATACCAACTCCTCCGAGAAAGGCTGTTGGGAAGTCCAGCCATGCCTTTGCTTCAGGATCTCTAATATGTCTCCAAATGAGAAATCTTCTCGGGGTGACCTTGGGGCACTGTCACCTTCATCGAAATCATGACCTTCTGTGTAAGACTCTTCAGAGGAGTCCAAGTGCTTCCTGCTGCACTTTCTCTTCAAGGGCATCTCCTCAGTGGGACTGGCCAGGGAGTTGTGTGAAGAAGACATAACCACTGTGGTTGGATCCTGAGGTTTCTGTTCCTGTTGTCCTGGGGCAGAGGCTGGCAGTAGCTCTGGATGAGGGGAAGGACAGGGATGTTGGCCTGATGACAGTGGTATTGACTGTGAGCCCACAGTGGACTAGGCCCTCTCCATGGCCTGGAAACAGGCCCCCCCCCCCACATAGAGGAATGGGAGCCCAGAACCAAAACAGACTCCCTCAGAACCGTGGTCCCACCCTGCACTGAGGAAGCCACCTCTGAAGCAGAAACCGGAGTCAAGCTCACATGTGCTGGCGCCCCGAGGAGCATGGATGGCTCTGACAACACTGGACTGGATCCAAACTCCCCAGTGCCGACAGCGAAGCTTCGACTCTGGAAGTTCTCTGATTCCGACAGAACTGAAGACCTCATGGCAGTTATTGTTGCCGGAGATGCAGATCTGATCGGCACCAACACAGTTGAAACCAGGATTGTCGGCACCGGAAACTCTGAAAGCTCAGTTGGAGTCGGAGGAACAAAAGCAGGTGAAGAGATGGGTACGATTCCAGAGACAGGAAGGCTAGGAACTGATGAAGAGATTAAGCCCCTCACCATTAGCAGCTCACCCACCAGCCTCAAAACATCAGATTCTGTGATGCTCTTGGTGGAATGGACTGAGGAGACTGACAGTGATGGAGGTTTCTCGAAGAAAGGGCTTAGAGGTCGGTCTGAAAAGGGGCCCAATGATGGTGAGTATTTTGTCTGGGGCATGTCTGGCAATAAGACACCCTTCAGTTACAAAACAGAGGAAACTGAGGAGTGAAGTGGTAGTGAAGTTGTTTTGTCCACAGTATTACAGTATTAGTGGGTGCCAAAGTAGTCAGTGCAGAGATGGCACCAAGGGTTGAAGCAACTTTCCAGCCAGTTCAGCAAACATGGGAACCAAAGAAATCTTGGCCATTTTAGTCGGTGGTGCCGAAGAAACAGTCAGAACCGATCAGTTCCTCTTCTTGAATCTCTCATGTTTGGAAGAAGAGCTAACATCAGTTTTAGACTTAGTAGATCCAGATATGGCCTCAATGTCAGATTTAAGAAGGCCCTTTAATCTCAACTTATTTTTTCTTTCCACAAGGGCCCAGTGGCTGAAGCAATGACAAAAAGCACAGTCTTCTTGAAGGTGCACCAGGCACAAGCAGTAGACACATAAAACGTGTCAGTCAGAATTCAGCAACTCTCTATCACACTTCTGGCATCTTTTGAAGCCAGAAGTACCCTTAGCCTTTTCTGCCATATCAGAACACACACACACACACACACACTCTCTCAGACAGAAAGAAGGAAGGGGAAGACAAGTTTAAGTTTTTTGTATATAGATAAGTAGAAAGAAATGTACCAACAATGGTATGTAAGGTTTCCTGTCACGGTAAGTAGAAAGGTTATACAGAAAGAAAAGTACCGACGATGGTACTAGAAGTTTACCCTACAGGTAAATAGAGAGAAGAGAAAGAACGAGATACTACCAATGATAGTATTAGATGAAAACACTAAAAGTGTCAAGAAAGGAGAGGAGCTGGGTAAGAAAAAAGAAGATTAAAAGAAACCAAGAAAGATTCTCAAAGATTTCAAAGATTTTCAAGAAGAAAACTTAGTTTTGAGTTCACTCGAGAGCTGATGGGAAAACAAGTCCGGCACTAAAAGCAGCAAACAAGATCTGAGGTAATCCTGAGAGCAGCATTATGAGTAAAGCTGAAGTTGAAAGTTTTTAGAAGGCGCGAGCTGCAATAACTGCCAAGCCTGTTCTGAGATAATGACCCAAACCCACAGTCAAGGATTAAGTGAAAACTCACAACATCAGATCTGTGGTGACTAAAATTCTTAAGAAGCTGAAAGAAAAAAAAAGAATGGCTTAGTCACAATTATATGGGTGGGTTGTACTGGAGAAGGAGGTGGGGTGGGACAGAATCTTCTGCTCTAAATTCCCTGTTCCAGAAATCAGCTGAAGACACACCACAGACAGTACAGCTACTGAGAACAGATGTACAATCCTGAGCTGTTTATAAAAGTACATAGTAAAGTCCTTTCATATAACGATTAAAAAAAAAAAAAAAAAAAAAAAAAAAGGAAAAAAGTTACAGTTGAAGAGATCTCAAATTTGCCAAATGACATGCCCTTTTCTGTATTAGATGAGAAGCAGGCTGTCCGATAAAGCTAGATGAAGCAATCTCCAAGTTGTATGTGTTTAAAAGGTACACATTATTCAATCTTCCACCTGGTATTTCGTTAGCACAAGATATGCTCCAAAGAGATGCGACTCAGGCAACTGAAGCTCTTGGAAGATGTACTAAACAAAACTGATGCCCTGTTAATGTCAGGTCAAGTACAAGATCATCACGAAAAGAAACTCCTAAAACTGTGGAACAGATTAAGGTAACATATTTTCAAGTTAGACAACAGCAACTGTAAAATAAGCATGACAAGTCTGAAATACAGGTGCCAGAAAACTGAAATCTAGTGCAGAAAATCTTAAAGAGCATCTATGCATTTGCCAAGGATAAGCAGCCATTACAGAGGTTTCTGGAAAAGTAGAATCTTGCAAAGTTTTTTTCTAAAATAAAGTCCTTTACGAAACATAACAGACCTGGAGGTAGCCTGTGAATATATGAAAAATGAGAAAAGTATTTTGAAATACTTAGTAAATTAGTTACAGATGCTCAAATTTAAGTGCTATGATGTGATTATGAGGGTTGTGTTACAAGTGTGTCAGTGCAAATTTTTACAAAAGCTGTGATGTCAGTGCAAATTTTACAGAAGCTATGATCCTATAAGGGAACAAACTAGCTACCTATTTGTCAGCAGCATTACTGAAGAAAGACAGATATGTTCAGACACAAAAACTGTAAGCAACAGTGCATGTATAAGAAATTTCATGAACGTGTGTATTAGGGAGGTGTGTAGGTTAAAAAAATCACAAGCTACAGCAAAGTTTTTGTGCAAGAGACACTTCCAAGATTGCAGAGGATTAATCTACACAAGTATGGTATGGAAAAGAACAGGCCAGGCATGAAACTACTCAAAGTATATCAGTTGAGTTTAGCATATTTGGAGGGGCACTGACCCACAGCAGATATTTCACTCAAAGCAGGTTTAGTTTTACTATGATTATACAACTTCTCATGGCTAGCTTATAACAATCACGGACAATGCCCTCCAGTGCCTAAATGTGACCTTTTACATTTAGTCAACAGGCAAGTCTCCCTCTTCAATAGGGGTTTTCAGGATTTGTAAGCATCAGTGATACAACTGCACCAAAAAGTGTTTTCATTTCATTCTGATTTCTCTACTACAGTACTAATTGAAGGCTTAATAAATGTATATGGTGCAAGGACAAAGACTGTGGCCATATCTCGTTTCTTACCTTTCAGCTCCTTGGGATTTACTTGTTCTCCAGTAGCTATCCCAGTCAATATAACACCATCAGATAGGAAAAACTCAGCAGCTTTTGCAGTTTCAGGTACACTGACATCAGATGTTACAGCATGGGAACTGAAATTTAAAATGTAAATGTAACTAAACAAAACCTAAAACAAGTAACTTTGTAGTACAAAGACTATTACAAAAGTCCTGAGGAGTACTGGACTCTCACTGTTCAGTATTTCCCTTTTATGCTGTAACTGTAACCAAATGCTAAATACAAGACAACTTATTCAATGAACTTAAAATTCTCATCACAGTGTTTTCAAAGCAGCAGAATGAGATAAGACTTGGTTAAGAGGCATTTACCACTTTTATTTGAAACTGCTTTGTGCATCTCTTCTACCCCCACATCTTAGTTTTGATACATTCTCTATCCCTGATATTAGTTATCTTAAAGGACTGCTTTACTCAATCACTCAAGACATCTATACGTTTGCTACGGTCCTTGCTTTCAGTTACAGGAAAAAAATATAATATGGGAGTGCCAGCCAACTAAAGAACACTCTGTACAGTATGAAAGAGCTTATACAGAGTTATCATATAATTTAAACAAGATACTTTTTGGCAGTATATGCCATAAGGAAAATGTCTGAGTTAGAAAATGATGAAACCCTTAGCTGGATCACTTCTGCATTTTATTTTTAACCTTTCCATCTCAAGTAAATTTATCAAAAGCTACTATTGCTCACACGCATCTCCTATCTTCCTTCCTATATGCCTCCCCAATCCTAACCAACCCAGGCAAATCTGAATTAACCAAACTTGAAGCTTGTTGTAATAAAATTGCCAAATTTGTCACTGATGCCCCATACAGAACACATCACTGTACAGCTATTAAACAACTAGAATGGCTAGAACTTCCTTAGCTACTACGCTTTAATCAGTTAACCTTTGCCCACAAAATATTGCATCAACCAGACAAAACCCTTGCCCTCCAAAAACTATTGCAACCATACATCAGTTCCAGACCCCTCCGCTCAAATAATAAATTCCTGCTAGACACCACCAAAGCAAATGATACAGCTGGATAATCACTGTTCTCAAACTAAATCCCTAACAAAGGGAACAAACTGCATACCCAAATTACTACCTGCTGCTCTTTAACACAGTTTAAAAACTCCTAAAACTACACCTGAAAGCCTCCTGGCTCTGTTCTTATGCCTGCCCTGGATAGATCTCCAACTGCTCAATTCTACATCTCTAACTAACTTTGTATCTCATTGCCCTCCCAATAAATCCTAAGAGGCATCTGTCCTCTCCTTCTCTCAGGAGTATTTTTCTTCCTAAGCATGACAAATGACTTGTGTACGTACCTACATACCCATACTGTGATGTCTACTGTACACGTTTATCTAAGACATTTTATATTTATCTTTTTGTAATTTTATGTTTGACACTTTCAGCTTGCTTGCAGACCAACCTTTTTATGCAGTGCATATAAATTTTATGTTTTTGTGCAAGTCTTATATTACCTGTAACTGTAACTCAAACTTGTAATTTTGCTAAACTGGAGCTTTTCTCCCCGGGCCTCCACTGAAAAAGGACTTGTGTCCATTCAGACTTTCCCAGTAAACAAATGTTAAATAAAAGCAATATCCCTCTATTACATACACATATATATATATATATATATATATATATATATATATATATATATATATACATATATATAGACATATATATATATATATATATATATATATATATATAGAAGTGTATATACTCACATATGTGTATATATATATATATATATATATATATATATATATATATATATATATATATAGATACACACACATGTGTACACACACACATGTTTATATTTGTATGCATAAAAGTGTGTGTCCCACCATTTATTTATTTTTATTTATTTATGTCTGTTTACTGTGACTATTATGTATCCTCATTTAATTTTTATATCTCATCATATATAAACACAAGATAGGCAATTGGTTGAATGTATTAATTCTGGAAAGGTCAAAAAGCCAGTACAGCTGACCAAAAAAATTGGCATATCCCATATACCAACTTTTTGTCAGTGTGAGATGGTGGGATAGTGGTGGATGTGGGAATTTGTCTTCTCCCAGCTGTTCTGTGATCTTGAAGTTGGTATACATTATTATCAGGGTATGTGAGGGGTGAAGGTAGGCCTGTACCCCAACAAAAGATGTTTTTAAAGTGTTTTGTTTTTACTGGTTTGTTATTAACAAGATGTGCTTGATTACTTGCCATTTGATAAGTTGAATTTTCGACATATGTCTTATCTCTCTCTCTATATATATATATATATATATATATATATATATATATATATATATATATATATATATATATATATATATATATATATATATATATATATATATATATATATATATATATATATATATATATATATATATATATATATATATATATATATATATATATATATATATATATATATATATATATATATATATATATATATACATATATATATATATATATATATATATATATATATATATATATATATATACATATATATATATATATATATATATATATATATATATACATATATATATATATATATATATATATATATATATATATACATATATATATATATATATATACATATACATATATATATATATATATATATATACATATATATATATATATATATATATATATATATACATATATATATATATATACATACATATATATATATATATATATATATATATATATATATATATATATATACATATATATATATATATATATATATATATATATATATATACATATATATATATATATATATATATATACATATATATATATATATATATATATATATATATATATATACACAGACACATACACACACAAACACACACATGCACTATTCCATATATAGCTACTACACACAAATACCCGTTACATATATGTATACACATACACACACACACACACAAACAAGTACATTCTAGTAATACCTGCTTTATCCAATTGAAGGCTTCAAGGAACTTAATATTTCAATTAAAACTGTATGCAATTCTGAATTCTGGGCAACTGGGATCACTGGACTGTCTCAGTATGCAATAGGTGAAATGCAGGAACCAATCCCAAATAAGACATATATTCATCACAATGAATATTTACACAAAAAGGCCCATTCAGTACCTCAAAGCGAAGTTTCATTCTTAAATTCTACATCATTTAGATGTGCTCTTCAGGACAAGCAGCATCCTTTATTCTCAATAAAAATGGCTTCCACAGTCACTGAATGAAATAAGTACCACAATGTATTTAAAATATTATTATTTAAGCCACTCAAAATGAAAGGGAAGCGTTTTTGTAAAAAGCTTAAAAAAGCAGTAGGCAGGTCTGATGTGAGGGGCAGGGTAAATGTAGAACAAGATGCAAAAGAAACTGTATGGAAAGGAAACTGAAATGAACATTAAAGAGAAGGAACAACAAGGGGAACTCCAGTTCCTAAAGCTTGCTGTGGCTTATCTGTATGTTAACACATTCCTCATTTTAAGGATCTTAGCTGGACCAAATTCATTTGATATTGCACTGAGCGGATAACTGAAACAGTTACTGCTCAACTCAAAATGGCCTAAGCTTTCACCAGACTTCCATTTCTGGAATCCAATACCTTTGTTGTCAGGTGTGTTGCAGGCCATACTTTTTAATTAACTGTCACAGGAAATGTATGCAAGAAAACATCAGTTAGAAACACCACTCAGTAAAGTCTTCAGCTCATCTCCTTCGTACCTTTCAAAAAAGCATTAATGAGTTACTGCTTCAAGAAATAACAGGTTGACTGTTACTGAAATGACCAGCTTCTGCTTCCTGCCCTTTTTCACAAACTTCTCTTTTGAAGTTATGAACCGTTTCTTGGTAGAATTCAATGGAGAACAAACTATTAATCTAGTACTGTCTTAACATTTCCAGAAGAAAGAAAAATACTGACTCTTGTCTGGGTATTCAACTCAGGAACCCCACATTCCATGAGGTTGTCACTGCCACTGTACCAATAAGGAGTCTCTGGTCAGTTAAGCCACCTGGTTTCCCCCATGACCAGTTTTTTTTTGAGAGCCATCATGACGATGATTTTTGAAACATAAGCATCCGATGCAGAACAAACTAGGAACTAGCATTCTATTAATATCTCAAGAGGAAAAGAGAATGCCAACCCTTGACTGAGGATTGAACTCAGCCCCCCCCCCCCCAATTCACTGTGGTTGTCACAGCCCCTTGACAAATCAGGCTTCCCTTTAGCTACGTATTTATTTTACCAAAGAGCAGCTGTTCTTCCTTTCACACAGGAAACAACAATGGTAATTTTTGACCCAATTTTTGACCCTGTGTACCCTACACAGACTGTTTCACTATGTATCCCTGCCAGATCATGGCAGCTTGTAGATCTCACCTTCTTGTCTAACAGATGACCTACAGTTCATGATGGCCCTAGGTGTGAGTGCGTGTGCCTTGTGTGGAAGGTTGGGTGCCGGGCTGGCAACTCAACACTGTAAAACTCCACTGCCAATCATGAGCGGACAGGTGATCCGCTGTGGCGACCCCTAACCTGGAAAAGCCGAAAGAAGAAGAAGCATCACTTTTCTAACATCCACTGCCTACATATACCCCTCTCAAAACGACAGTATCACACACCATTTTCAATTCATTAATATAAATGTGTAAAAAAAAAAAACATATATTTCATAACCTTTTGAAAAAAAATACATGCAATGCTTCCTTATATTTATCAAATAGTGCCTTCCCTTAGAAGAGGTGCAACAGACTACTTTGTCCTCACCAACCCGGCCTCTGTCTGCTCCTTGCCCACTGTCAAACCCTTAATGGCTTAGATCACTACATTATAATACTCACTATATGTTCCTACTATAGGCCCCTTCCAACCCAAACGCTTTTTTTACAGACTTGTCCAAAGCCAGCTTCCTTGCACTTGCTGTGGAATTTTCAACAGTCACCCACCAAATGACCTAAAACTTTGGGTATATATGGTGGTATTTGTTAATTATCCTATCCCAACTCTTGCATGCAGGCTTATTTTCCTATTTGATACCAAGAGTAGAAAAAAATCCCTTTAGTGGAACTAAACTATAAACAAACTTTACAAAAAAAGAAAAAACGTTCATACCGCTAAAGTACAGAACAAAATTCCAGTATTCTAAAATCAACAGCCAAAGGCTTAATATAGAAATTAAGAATATAATCAAATATTATAAAGCTAATAAGGAACTAAAAATTGCTATATCAACTAAGGATAACACAAGACATTTTTTTAATTACATAAAGAACTTCGGGCATAAATTACCATGCATTGCAATGAACTTACCTATAATTGCATTACCCACTCCAACCTAAGGATATAGCTAGCATCCAACCAGATAAATTCAGCTCAGAGCTCTCCACATTGTTATCTCCAAATTTTCCAATACAAAGGTACCCAGGAAACCAATTCTGAAAAGACACTAAAAGCACTCAATAGGAGCAGAAACACTAGCTCTGTGGATCCAGACAATGTACCAAGTTGTTTCCTGGTCAGTACGAAGCACCTCCTACAGGAACTCCATCCTAAACTATTCTACTGAAGCATCTCTACTGGATACATTCCAGAATCGATTCCGGAGAACAGCTATAGTAATGTCAACAGGAACAAAGGGAATCTAAAGTCCCTAGACCCACACCAAGTTAGCTTTAGACTATGCCTACTAAACCTATCTGACTTCACTGAAAGAGTTACAGAAGCACTAGATGAGGGTAACTCCATATAAACAGCTTACTTTTATTTAACTAATCTGTTTGACACTGTACACCACTCAGGAGTCAGACAAACTTGTCCAACTCAATATTAATCCCTATGTAACCCACTAGACTGCCAGCTAGCTTGTTGATAAAATGTATTACAGCTGGTGGCACAATATCCCACAAGGGAGTTATCACAACTGATCCTCCTCAGGTCTCTGTTCTTGGGGATACATGCAATTGAGCAATAGCACTTCCATTGAATGCAAACAAATGAAAACTTTTGTTGAACTTATAAGGTAATCTTTTTGCAGAGAACAAGCCTCCTGCACCCCCTGAACTTAAATATACCTAATTCAAGGTAACACAACAGTGGAGGTAAAAAAACAAAACTCCACTGTCTGAGAAAGTTTTTTCATTGGTATGCATTTGCTCGCTCAGCACTTGATAAAAGTGCTGTTGATGTCATGACAGGCACCCATTCTGGGGTCACTTCTATTGTGCATTTACTTCTCTGATGTCAAAACTGACATTAGAGACCATTGGCTATAAAGGTTCATGAATGGCTGCAAGGTTGGAGCCATCATCAGCTCCCATGAAGACATTCATATCATCCAAGATGGTGAAATTTAGACAAATCTGCAATGTCAGGATCATGGTCTAGAAGGTGATAACACTATACGGTTTGGGAAACAGGAACTCTCACACACCTACCACATAAAAGACACCACAATTAAAGCAGACACTACCATTACAGACCTAGGTGTCTTCATGGATATGAAAACTCCTATGAACAGTGCATATTCTTTGTCATTAGGAAAGCCATCTGTCTCACCCAGGTGATTAAGGTTTACTATTTAAATCTCGAAAGTCACAAAAAAACAAGTATTTAACAGCGAACTAATTCACCGAAAGTACACATTACCTAACCATCCTAATGTCAAAAATCAGCTGTTAATGCTGAAAATGTCGAACACGACATTTCTGGCACTTAACAGCAATGCCACCCTTGCTGCTACTCCCTAACTAGACCCCCTGCATCCCCCACACCCCTAACAATATATTACAACTCTGAGATCGCACTACAGTGAAGAAATGGATGTAGTTCCCTAATCACACTGTACTGCAAACCCTGTACATCCCTTCAAATGTTCATATTTACGAATGCACAGTCCATTCGCAAATACAACATTCGCTCATTTAACCTGCACACATATGAAGTATTCGAACATGTGTAGTTTTTGTAGATAAAAACTGTTGTTGGTAATCAAAGACCCCTTCCGACAACTGTAGAACTGGTAAACGATATCCAAAACAGAAGGAATCACCACGAATAAATAACTCTGCTTGTAGCAAGAAAACAAGTTTTATTTTAGAATAAAATGAGCGCTTTCGCATAGAAAAACTATGCTTCTTCAGATTTAATTACATACAAAAAACGCATACTTTATATATAAAAAAGTTTTGGCGGGCCTTTCAAGCAAATCAATTAACCAATTAATTAACCAGCTTCTCAAACAACAGTTTAAGGTGCTCCTGACAGTCTAAAATGCAGAATGCTCATATATTTTGTGTATAGCAAAGAGCATGACACAATAGAAAACTGAAACATCAACAATGAAGCCGTGAAGCAATAAATTCAATGTAGGTGGCTAAAGTAATATAATTTATCTTAATCTTCATAGAAAGCAGCATATCTATAATGGTGACCGAAACATTGCACTAAGTCCCTGTATATAAACATAGAGAGCGTGTGTGTTATTCAGTATTCAAAGTTCAAAACCTCGTAGATAGAGCTTCGTCATGGAAAGCATAACTTTTTTGAAAATTCCAATGTTGCTCTAATATAAGGAATCTTACGAGTAAGCATCTGTGCCTTAACTGTTCATCTTAACAGAATATAATTGGAAATTCTGGACATTACAAATTGCTACAATAAAATTCCATTTGCGTATCAATTATGCAAACTTGCGTAAAGAAGTATAATAGGATTCAGAACGAGCAACCTTGATTAAATTTTGTTAAAAAATTTTGTTAAAAAACAGGAAATAAATCCATGTGATTGGACATTACATGGACTAAAAAACAGATAATAAACATATACCAACTTTAGGAAACTCCATTAATAAATAAAAATTAATATACGTCAAATGGCAAGGGGACCAGCAAAACTATAAAATTCATCGTATGTCACCCACAGGGGTTGGGCTGCAATAATTTGTGGGAATAGGTTAAATAGACCTATAACACCAAAAAACACCAAAAAACAGGTTAACTATCTTTGTTCTCAAATAACTAAATAGTAAATAACACAATGACAAACGAAATAGTAAAGTACAATAAATGTTGTCAGTATATTTCCACAATGTAACAAATTATGATGTAACTAAGTGCAAAATAATAAAGTGTTGGAATGTAAAACTTGACTACATGAAAACATAATGACATAGTTATATGAAAAAGCGTGTACACTCATTGTACTCTCAATACGTAATTGAGTGGCGTTATACTGTGTATACATGAAACATAAAAATGTAAAAATGTAAAAATGTAAAAAATGCCACTGCTATGTGTTACTAATGGTAAACTAATTATTGTAATAGAATATAACAGTTCATTTTATCTAAATATTAATATTTATTGGACTGGATGTCTGAAAAAATTATATTACTTTAGCCACCTACATTGAATTTATTGCTTCACGGCTTCATTGTTGATGTTTCAGTTTTCTATTGTGTCATGCTCTTTGCTATACACAAAATATATGAGCATTCTGCATTTTAGACTGTCAGGAGCACCTTAACATGTGTAGTTCAAATACTTCATAGCCGTACAATGGTATCCAGACATTTTAATGGCAAACCATTATTAAGGCATCTTCTCCTGGTACAAAGAAGCCATCCTCCTCCTCTGCATATCCTTCATTACACCCATAATATAAAACAATGTGCCCAGTAGCATGTGCTATTCTAAGCATCTAACCCAACCTGATAAAATGCAACATTCTCTTACCAAGAATATCTTGGGTAAGAGCCCCCTACATTACACAGAGTATCTAAAAGCCCTGTCTCTTTTCTCTGTCTCCTACAGACTTCCTACACTGCAATTTATGCCTACTCTAGAATGTTGTATCCTGTCCTGCTTGATCTACCACATATCCATAAGGCTGGTAGAAACACAAATAGAAGATCAAGGGAACTAAATCTATATTGCAATATAAATAAAACTTGCTGACGTGACCGATATCTCGCCCAAAGTATCTCCCACCTCTGGAACAAGCTCCTGCTTTTTCTTACGCAAATAACCTCCCTTACAATCAACTATAACTTAGGCAAATCAAACAAAAACCAGAAATATATCCCAGGAATATCTCCCCCTATGCCTTCTGGAGATAATGTATCAGGTAAACTAGTAGGACAATGGTGGATACCCTTCAAATGGCTTATCTGATGTACTGCCTAACAGTAACCTACAAATCTATAAATGTCTCATTTGTCCAGTAAACAAGTGTAAAGTACATAAATACTTAAACATTCTGGAGACATCTAGTAGATTCATCCTCAATTCAACCTTACAACCACACTAACAGAGTACTGGTATAAGCAACAGGGTAATAAGCAAAAAAGTGTACTACATACGTACCATAAACTGGAAAACTGTCACTTGATTCTGGGTTGACCGGGACAACAAATAGAGATGTGAATCTGTTGTAAATGAACTACCAGGATTCCATCTTGTTCTCTGGTATCTCTGCCACATTCATAACATACCACTATGATCTGGGAATTACTGCAATCATCACATTTTATTTTAGTTAAAACATTTCTCTTAAAAATATTTCATATTAAGAGAGAGACTTAGTTACAAATTAGAACTTACTGCTTTCCTTCACTGGATTTAACTAATCTTCCTCCACATTTTTTTTTTTTTTGCAGAGATTTATTTTCCCATCAAATATCAGTAGTTCGCTTAAGCTAATATTTTCTTCATTAAATCAGCATGGAGTCTAATGTATCATGAAGGAAAACGTTTAATTTTGCAACATGCCATAACTCGGTCTTCTAAAGTTTCAGGATCTCTCTCTCTCATGTACACAAAGGCACACACAGACACAGACACACCATCTCTGAGGTATACTTACTGTATTTATTACCTGAGTGGCACATAATTTTTTCCCCACTATGTCATTTCTGCCAGGTGCATTTTTTTAACCAATAAGAAAGAAATTATTCACCTCTTTCTCCCTTTCTTAAACATCAATAACACAATCATTTTGTTTTAGGACAGCTTGATTAATTGTAAAACAAATGTTGGCCCAGTAAAATGTATTGCATCACCTCTGTGTATTCATGTTTTCTGTTACTGGAGCAACACTGAACAGAGGCAGTATTGACAGCTTTTGCTAAAGAATATCATTGCAATCCTAATAAATGACAGAACAAAAACAACTTAAGCAAAGTAGGGAACATATTTAACCAAAATTCTGCCATCATTCTACACATTTACAAAATTTATTCAGACTAATGAAGAACTTTAAGCAATTGCTTTCTATATGTTTGTGTCACAAATGAAGTATGTTTGCCTGGCTAAGGTGCAACAAATATTTGAAACTAATAGAAATCAGTATTACTTCTAAATCACCTTACTCAAAAATGAAGGATAATATTGTAGCCATTCTACATAAAATGCATTTATTCTTTAGTATAAAATGACAGGCTTCATGAAAAACAAAAATGACAGTACAAATTAAAATCAGATACAGTTAAAAGTGATAATTCCAAGAGGTGTTACCTGAAAGGACTTGTGTTTTAAAGGTTTTGATAGAAGAACTCTTTAATGCTTCATTAATACAAGAGTAATGCAGGCATCAACCCTGACCTGCCAGAGGCATTGCTTCTTTTCCTGGATCATATCTATATATTCCCCTCTGGCATTCAACAATATCTGTTCAATTATGTAAAAATAAGCTTCTAGCTGGGACAAGAAATAGACTTTTGATACAGTATTCATTTTGTTTTTCATATTGTGCCTTGATGCTCATAAATTCTACTAATGAGCCACCTAGTGGTCTTACCCACATAGAAGGTAGAGCAGAACATGTATTCTGCAAGATATATATCATTTTGCAGTTTACAAGAATAGTGTTCTTTTACAGTGAAACTGACATCTGAGATAGTGTGAAATAAGATGGAGCTGACTGCTAAACAACAAACTTTGCCAAAAACCCACTCCACTTCTCTGCTACTTATCAAAATACTCCAATTTTAGTGTTTTCTTCTGACAGTTTGTGAATCATTGCTAACATCTGCAACACTATCTCATCTAGTATATTCACTGCACTACCCCAAGGCTCAGACCTTGGCCCCATCATATTCTCATTACACATTAACAACCTCAACTGCTCTTCACACCTCTATGATTACATTCCACCCCAATCACTTTGCTGTGTATGATTCTGGCCCAAGCATAGATACATTACAAAACAATTTTAACATACTCTGAAACTGGTTAGTAATTAATCAGCTAGCCCATAATATTACAAAAACAGCCATTATGCTATTTTTAAACATCTATCAAACATACATTTAAGTTCCTGAAAACAACTTGATTAACTAAGTCAGCCAGAATGAATACCCTGACTTAATACTTCATGCATAAAGATCCTTAACATCAAACAAAGGAATAATATGTTCCAGTGATGCACACTAACTAAAGGCATGCTACCTGAAATCCAGCCATTTAACTTTGCCAAAGATGTACCAATTTCCTGATAAGAATATGTCCTTCAACTAAGTGTTCTCATCTCGACTAAAAACACAAATACCATACACATTTAGTCTGCAGACATATTCATCTCTCCCCAAGAAATGAATATCACTGTCTTAAGCTTAAGAAAATCAAACTGGTTTCCAGTAATCACCATATCCGCCATTCTCCTGTTCTCATTTACCTTTTAGTTACTTATAAAAATGGCTTATTCTGTCCTCACCCTATGGGCACTGCAATGAGGGTCATTATCCCAATTCCAAAAAGCAATAGATAGAAAGGGTTTGTATGAGGGGATTCCTGCCACATGGAATTACCTACCTAAAGAACCTTGCCAGAAGAAAGAGTATTTAAGTTTCACAGAAAAGTTTTTTGAACACCTCAAAAAAATCCCTACTCCTACACAAGTTTACTGGTAAGGGCCGAATTAATCTAACCCTTCCTATATTAAGTCAGGCTAACAGCAGAAGAGTCTGAGGAGCTAAGCATAATCGGTACACCACATTGCAAGAAAAGAAAACTAAGCAGCTGACTTGCAAATATGTACATAGGTGACTTGTAAATACATACACAGTATGTCTATAATTACTTGCAACACTTTTTGTATATAATCTTGAAAGGTTGTATTATCAAACATTTCCTGAACTAGTATATTTTAATTAATTACCTCATAAAAGACTATTAATCATGGCAAAATACATACTGAATGCAACACATTATATGTCTGATGATTTCAGTTATAAATTGCGCTAAATTTATACTCTTACAGCTACACAGTCTAATAATTTGTCCCTTTAAAATATTGCTCTTCATATCTTGTGAATGCATACTTATAAAATGCAATTAACAATTGCATTTTTCTATAAAAAGTAGCAGAGTGACTGCCACTGGTAGGTTCCTTATACATATCCAAAGTCCAACAACATCAAATTAATCTTAAAACTGCAACTGATGAATCTTCAAAAATCTATAATGGCATTTTTAAGTAAAGTATAAAATAATTAAAAGTATCAAAACTCCAAAGACTGAAATGCTCAGACCAAGTATGTAGAAAGTGTTAAAAAAAAAAAAAAAAAAAAAAAAAAGGCAAAACAAAAAGATGCACACTGACAGTCTATCAGTTTGCCTTTTAATACAGACTTCCTCAGAACAATAACTGCATCTAACAAACATCTACCTTCTTTTAAAATAAACAAAATGTATTCTATTTCAACAATATTTAAATATACACTATGTTATTCAATGCTGGTGGTATAATGGCATCCACTTAAATTTTCCAAATTACAGTTCTAATTTCAGATGTTGTAACTCCTATCCATAAAAGTGACCCAAAACTGACTCATATATATATATATATATATATATATATATATATATATATATATATATATATATATATAGTATCCAGCCATCCACAACCCATTTTACCCATTCTTTTCCCATGGGGTCAATATATAATGAATATGTTTAGATCCACTGTATTTGTCTAAGAATGTCTGAATGTCTGAAAATTGCTAACTATCAGAGAAATGTGAATTAATCTGAACAACATCTTTAAATACTACCCATATGTCTGTTTATAAATTTCACTGTATAACCTTTTGATGAAATTATGGGTTTAAAGGGAAGATCCACTGTATTTTATCTATGGGATACCACAGAAATATTCATTTTTTTGGAAATTCTACTCAGAAATAAATATACAATTCCAAATGTAGCAAATAAAACCCAAGTTAATTTACTTAAAATATAAATGTGTAAATGTTTATCTATCTTGTTAGAGCAATACATACACAAGAAAAAACTTCATTTTCAGAATTTATCACCACAATCTCAAACCCTTTATCCACCTTCATATACCTGATATCAGACCCCACAGTTAATGTTTTTAATGTCCATTACTGTTCAATATTTAAATTACAAAATATCTTTGCATGTTTAACTTTTAATGCTTTATTAAATTGCACTGTACATACTTTTTTCCAAACATAGCCATATTAGTATTTAAGGTGGAATTGTATTTTTTTTCTAAGATATTATTATCTAAGCTACTACATCTTTTAATAAATGATACAAGTTCAGTTTTCTTACACATAATTTAAGCTCTAAAAACAATACCCAACAAACTAGCTCATTTGGATGGAAAAAAATTAAAACCACACTTTAGCACATCTATTTCAGCTTTTTGTAAAATTGTTACTACTAAGATTAAAAATAAATATTTCTTCTTAATGTAAAAAAATAGTTGTGCTTCCACAAAATAAGAATTACATTAAAAAAATAGTAAGATCAGATATATTTGTAAGATGCACTATATTATTCAATTCACTATAATCATTTTAGTCACCTTCAATATGATTACAAATGTTGTATTGTTAACCAAAGTTACTTAACTTACAGAGGAGCTATCCTGATTTATAACTTTCCTGTCCAAATATTTCAGCATACCACACCAATAAGAACTTTCTTTTCTAATATTTCTGTTCTAGAAAGCTGTTCTGGTGTCTTGATATTGATTTTATTACTGTTACTTCTGACAATTTCATATGAAATGACTCTAATAAAAAGGCTTTTTGCTGCTGATAAACTTGCAAAAGGATCTGTTCTATAGATAGGAGTTATGGTTCTAATTCCAGATGTTATTGTAACATTGAAAAGTTAGTTTATACAGTAGTTTGCATAACTTGGACATCATTTTTGCTGGCAAAACTATTCAGAATATTTCAGCCAGTATTAAAAAACATACTAACTTCTATCAAAAATAAGTCAAATACTAAAACATTACTTAAACATTCTCCTGTTTGTAAATTTAAAAAATGTACTTTTTTAGCATAGATCAAGTAGTAGATCACCTAAAAGGAGTATGTGATTCATTAACTCTTTTCTTGAAAGGAAGGAAAGAATTAATTTGCCAAACAAAAATGGATGCCATCACACCACCTAGAAAAAAATTTATACTGAACATCAAATGTTTGTAGAAATACTGCAGCTGGCTGAATTTAAAAGAAGGTAGGTTTTATATGTTTAGAAATGTTTGCTTGATGTAATGTATGTTCTCATTTAGTCTGTATTGAAAGAGGTACACACCAAACTTTCAACCTGAGAGACATCCAGTGTATGTTTTATTTGCATTAAAAATATTACTCAAAATATGTACATCCCCTCTCACAAAAGAAATTTGTAATCATTAAATATAAAAACAGCACATGAAGGTATACTATTTTGATGATACACTTCATTATGAAAAGTGAAGTAATTGTTCTTCGAAAACAAATGTAAAACAGGTATAATTAGATATGTGTCTACTATATGTGACAGTACTAGAAAGGGACAATTTATTGAATCTAGAGTATCCAGATTTACTGACAAGGGCAGTGACTGTTTGGTAGGAAGGTGTTTATGGCTGTACTATGAAATTTGCAGCCACAGTTACCCAACTAAAATCACTGTAAATGAAGCCTGCGATGATGTAGCTCGGAGTCAAACTAGTTATCACTCCTTAGAGTGACAACCTGTAGCTGCTACTTCCACTCCCAGTGGAAAGCAGACCTGACCAGTCCAATACCATGATCATTAATTACAGCCTTGAGTCAGAAGCTACCAAGGAAGGGATTGCTAAAAATTGGTGTATTCTGAGGAGTAACAGAGAAAGGACAGACTAAATTTAATTATGTAATAATAATGAAGTATAAACCTAAAGCAGCACTATGAAAGAGGGACTATTGGAGTTAATATAGCACTCATTTAGGCCAGAGTATAAAGCTCCCTCTGGCATGTTATCTGTCCAGACACATGCAACAACTGGAATTACCATACACATGTTGCTAAAAGGATACAAGGCCTAAGCAACCA
>NC_056732.1:1253890084-1253920084 GCF_019279795.1 Protopterus annectens | reverse complement strand
GTCAGCAGATATGTGTGCAGTCCCACGATTGCAGATCTATACATGTAATCAATTTCAAGGAGGACCATACCTCCATCAGAATGGGGAATATATAATCTTGGTATGCACTAATTTTTATAAATCATTTCGTGAGCATGAAGTGTCCTTTTTGTTTTAGGGCCAGTCACTCCAAAACTGTAAGTTAGGACAGGAAGAGCAAATTGGTTTACAACTTGAATTTTGTTCCTAGATGTCAACGCTGTTTTCAGGATTAACGCAAGTCTTCTAAAATATTCCTTACTAAGTTTTATTCTCACTTTTTCATGTTTTATTGTTGACCCTTCAACAATTCCCAAATATTTACATACTCTCGGTTGCTCAAGATCCCCAGCTGAAGAGTTTCTTGATGATACCGGAGTGGGGGGCTGTGTTGAAAGCCTTGGCTAAGTCAAGACAGGCAGCATTGTACTACTCTGTCTTTGTCCAGGGCTTTGCTGACATTCTCGAAGAAGTTCACCAGGTTTAGTAAGCATGATCTACCCTTAAAGCCAAACTGGGTCAGAATGAGAGTTTGAAGCCTGCCTATGTCCTTGTAGATAAGATCCACGATGATTCTTTCCATGGCCTTGCATGGTTGGCCTTATGGGTCTATAGTTCTCAGGGTCAGCTGATGGACCTCCTTTGTGCAAGGAGACTACAGCTGCTGTTCTCCACTCTGCTGGAACAAAGATAGTGTTCAGGCTATGGTTAAAGAGAGTGCGAACTGGATCTACTAGGTCATGTTTTAGGTGGTTTAGTAAGCAGCCTGGGTGTTATCTGGTCCCATATAGGCCATGTTTTGGCCTTGGAGAGTATGGATATGACCTGCTCGTTGGTCATACTGGGGAGAGGACAGGTATCAGGTAACTTTTGGGGTATAGCTTGTGAGGACAGGGGAGTGAAATTTGCACCAAATCTGCCAGCTAACAGGTTGGCAATTTCCTCAGGGTCAGTGTGAGTGGTACCATCCAACATGAGTTCGGCTCATAGCTGGTACTTCCTTTTAGACTTTGGATGCAGCTAAAGAATGCCTTAAGATTGTCTTTAGCTAGGGTAGCTAATTTAGCCTCATAATTAGCTATATATGTGTGTTTGTGCATATTTATGTGTGTGTGTGTGTGTGTGTGTGTGTGTGTGTGTGTGTGTGTGTGTGTATGTATTCACACACACATATATATATATATATATATATATATATATATATATATATATACACACACACACACACACACATACAGACACAGTGGATATAAAAAGTTTACATACCCCTGTTAAAATGCCAGGTTTCTATGATATTTTAGTCCACAATAAATAATTTCAAATTTTTTCCCACCTTTAATGTGACCTATAACCTGTACAATTCAATTGAAAAACAAACAAATCTGTTAGGGGGAAAAAAATTAAAATAAATAAAAAACGTACACTACGCTAGTTGCATAAGTGTGCACACCCTTAAACAAATACTTTGTTGAAGCACCTTTTGATTTAATTACAGCATTCAGTCTTATTGGGTACACACCGGCCATCAATTAATGAGACTTTGATTAACCCCAAATAAAGTTCAGCTGTCCTAGCAGGATTTTCCTGACATTTACTCAGTTGCCTGCTACAGCAAAAGCATGGCTCACAGAGAGCTTACAAAGCATCAAAGGGATCTCACTGCTGAGTCAGGAGAAGGGTACAAAAACATTTCCACAGCATTGTATATACCATGGAACACAGTGAAGATAGTCATTAAAAAGTGGACAAAATGCGACACACCAGTGATGTTGTAAAGAACTGGATGTCCCTCCAAAATTGATGAAAAGGCGAGATGAAAACTGGTCAGGGACGCTGCCAAGAGACCTACAGCAACACTGAAGGAGTTGCAAGAATTTCTGGCAAGTACTGGTTGTGTACTACATATGACAACAATCTCCTGTATTCTCTATATGTCTGGACTATGGGGTAGGGTTGCAAGACGGAAACATTTTCTTAAACAGAAAAGCATCCAGGTCCGGCTAAAATTTGCAACACAATACATCAAGTCTCCCAAAAGCATGTGGGAAAATGTGTTATGGTCTGATGAGACTAAGGTTGAACTTTTTAGTCACAATTCCAAAAGGTACATTTGATGCAAAAACAACACTTCTCATCACCAAAATAACACTATCCCCATGGTGAAGCATGGTGGTGGCAGTATCATGCTTTGGGGTTGCTTTTCTTCAGCTGGAACTGGGGCTTTATTCAAGGTGGAGGGAATTATGAACAGTTCCAAACACCAGTCACTTTTGACCCAAAACCTTCAGGTGTCTGCTAGAAAGCTGAAGATGAAGAGGAATTTCACCTTTCAACACAACAATGACCCCAAGCATACATTCAAAATCAACAAAAGAATGGC
The DNA here is from genome assembly GCF_019279795.1 of Protopterus annectens. Lineage (NCBI taxonomy): Eukaryota > Metazoa > Chordata > Ceratodontiformes > Protopteridae > Protopterus > Protopterus annectens. The sequence goes on along the minus strand of NC_056732.1, from coordinate 1,253,917,686 downwards.
TTCACCAGAAGAAAATTAAAGTTTTGGAATGGCCCAGCCAGAGCCCAGACCTAAATCCAATAGAAAATCTGTGGGTTGACCTGAAGAGGTCTGTGCACAAGAGAGGACCTCGCAATGTGACAGCTTTGGAGCACTTTTGCAAGGAATACTGGGCAAATATTGCCAAGTCAAGATGTGCCATACTGATAGACTCCTACCCAAGAAGGCTGTATGCTGTAATTAAATCAAAAGGTGCTTCAACAAAATATTAGTTTAAGGGTGTGCACGCACAACAAAGTATTAGTTTAAGGATGTGCACACCTATGCAACCAGCTTATTGTACATTTTTTATTTTTTATATTTTCTCCCCTAATAGATTTTTGTTTTTTCAATAGAATTGTACATGTTATAAATCACATTAAAGGTGGGAAAAGTTTTGAAATAATTTATATATATATATATATATATATATATATATATATATATATATATATATATATATATATATATATAAATATATATATATATATATATATATATATATAAATATATAAGAGAGAGAAAGAGAGATGTATGTGTGTTTATGTATATATGATACACATATATATTTTACAGACACACACACATATTTTATATATATATATATATATATATATATATATATATATATATATATATATATTATAGCCCCTTTGGGAAAAAACATGTACCCATGAATTACCACATAGGTGCCAGTACACTAAACACCGAAAGTGTGATGAGAGACTTACGGACACAGGTGGACAGTGGTTTCACCTTTGATAACCACATCGCCACAACAGTCAAGAAATCCTTCTATGTGGCACACCTCATCACTAAGGGCCTTTTATCCAGAAAAAAGGAGGTCATTGTCCCACTGTACTCATCCCTCATTAGACCCATTATAGAGTACAATGCCCCATTTGGTATGTACCTCATAAGACATCTGCAACAGCTGGAAAGGCTGCAGAAATACCTCACTAATAGAATCACAGGCCTAAAGCAGATGCCCTATGCTGACCATCTAAAAAAACTCCAGCTATATTCTGTGGCATATCGACTCAGAGGCGATTGCTGCTTAACATACAACACCATGTCAAAACCTGAGCAGTTGGACATGCTCCACTAAAGAAAATTATCCCAATCCCTCAAAGCCACATGCTCCAGGGATCTAAACCTTGCCATCACAATAAACAAAACATGCTGGAGGGATAGGTTCCTGACCAAGAGACTCCCCATACTCTGGAATAGACTGCCCATACATGTCAAGCAGAGCACCTCCTTGGCCCTCTTCAAAAGGAACCTTGACGATTGGATGGGAGATAGGAAATTCACTCCAGGGATCCCATCAGTTGCCCTGCTAGACAGTGGTCCAGGGAAGTAAATATTGTGGGAAGAAATATCCAGGGAATTGTTATGGCTAGGCTTGTATAGGCCTTAGGGCCGACAGCCTAGTACCAACCTATGAACTTATGAACTACTAAAGAAAACTGATGGAAATGTACTTAAAATTAGCATATAGCAACCAAAAAGAAAAAAAAAAGAAAAAACTTCAAACTAATACAATATACCACTTCAATACAGATTTAAAATACTACTGCCCAAAAGAAAAATAGACATCAAACACTACAAGCAAAACAGAAGAAAAGACCTCCAGAAAAAGATGAAAGTAAATGTTTATGAATTGCTCTAAGAAGAAATACCATCTTAATCATATACAACATCATCCCATGCACCACCAATTACGGCCATGTCCACATCTCCATAAATCTTTGTGAACATGACTCACTGTCAATGCTATATCTCTGTCTTACTGTTCTTCATTATCCAGATCTACCTGCAAGACTATGAACCACACATGAAGCTCCAAACCAAAAACAAAGTCACTCTCTATAATAAGCCAGCGCAAACCATACCTGCCACATTATATGATACCATTAAAAGAAATCTCTGCTTGAATACAATTCTCAGCAATGTAACAAACAAAACAGGCTAAAACGCCACTTACCAAAAAAATAATCAATAATTAACCAAAACCCTTGTAGCCCTGACACTCCATTGTATCCATAAGTTTGTTTTGCTCTTTATATTATTAACTTATCTCTATTTGTATGTATTTGTATGTTTTGTTCGGGGCTTTTCCCCTCGGGTCTCCACTGAAAATGGGTAATTTCTTACCCAGTTGGACTAACCTGGTTAACAAATGTGAAAATAAATAAATAAATGCCAAAAATAAAAAAATAAAAGCAATAAAAAAATCAAAAGAATAACCAATATCACAAACATTCTGAAAATCCAGTAGAGAAAACAAAGCTGCAATAATTTGCAAATTATGCCACAAATATCACTTTCATTCACCTAGCACTTCAGCACAATAATCTTTTTTCAGTAAACAGAGTTTCAACATGTTGCAGTTCATTAGAAATATAAAAAAAAAAACAAGGCACACCCCAAAATACTGCATAAATAACACAGGTTATATATTTATTTAACAGTTACATCTTGTGCAGTAAGGCCTGGATACTAGTAATAGCTATGTACAACACCTGTGTGTGTAGTGCTCCTGCAATCACACACATGCACACGTATACTAAGCTGTATGTGGAAACCCTGGGTTTCTTTAGATTGGAGGGTAGGCATGATGTCTCACTCTGGGATAAACTGATATTAACTACAAGAAAAAAGTCAGATCTACTGAGCTAAAGTGATGTCTAAGATGAGAGCACTTATCTTGTGATAGCGGAACTTCGAGTTTTGCTGCAGAAAGCAAAAAAGGTTATTGCCTGTGTTTCTTTTCTTTTTTCTATTTTTAAAATAAATTTTGTGTTTTTGGTAAAATTATACCAATTCCAGTGCCCCTTCTTTAACACCAGGGGAGAGGCAGAATGCTTCCCCTTCCTGTAGTCACTACCGAATATATATTCTGCAGACAATGATCTTGAATCGACTTGGATTAATATAAGTAACAAAGAAGAAAACTGAATTTGTTTTCTGACAGAGCATCAAAAACAAGTGACTAACAATACCAATGCCATTCCTTAAATTATGGATACCATTACAATACACTAATACAGTAATAATACCATTACAATACACTAATACAGTAATAGTTGGTTCATTTCTCAGAATGGGCACTAGCAATCAACACCTTAGACAAAAAAAATATCAGTAAATACAAAACACACAGATACTAGCAAGGGGGCTGATGTAGGTATAGGTTCATAGTAAGTACTAGGTTAGCTCCACTTGTGGGCCATTTTAAGCCTAGCAAATTTCATTTTTTGTACTAAAAATAACCTATCCCATTTGGTTATTGATAGGCCTTACCCATCCCATGGTAGATAATTATATATTACCCCTAATAAGAAAAAATGAGATCATACCATAGATAATTTGAGTAAATTCATGCATGGGATGAAGCATTTAGGAGCTGCATCTGTCCATTAGTAGTAAAGGGGGGCTGTCCTGAGATACATTTTCTGTTTCTCATCATTTAGGTTGCACTTGAAAATGGACAGGGATGAATTTGCTTATTAACTGACTGTATTCAAGAAAATGTCAGAGTATAGAATATGTGTAATACAAATTAAAATTATTTGAAACTGTGTCAATTTCCGTAATGAAACTATCAAACTAATTCATCTCTAAGTAATTACACTTATATACAGCAGAGTGAAACACTGTGCAGTTAAGATAAAGAGACCTAAAATGACATGCAAAGAGAATTTTATTGTTAATGCAGGAAGGTTAACTAGACAATAGTAATGCTGTACAAAACAGCTAGACGACTCATTAAAATAACTTTATAAGGCATTTACTTTAACTGGGATTTTACCTAACATGAGACAGAATGTATTTCCATTGTATACAGGTTCAGTTTGAGAAATAAGCACATTGTAAAGTGTGCTGTTTCAAGATAAAGATGCAACTGCACTTAAGAGATTCATTTGGGAAAGTAACCATGCTGTTGCAAATATTCTCACTCTGTCACTTGCTTAAACTGCCTAAAAATATTGAGGCTTTGGGTTACACAGTCAGGATTCCAGACGGAACTGCTACCATAAGCTTTACATGCCTGTACAAGAGAGTGTTTTTTATCACACCAGGTAAACTGGACCCACCCTGGATAAAACAGAGTTCAGTGGAAATCCTTCAAACAGCAAATCTTATAAAAAATCAAAGGTGTTGTGCATAGAGTAAGAGACAGACTACACAGTGTGAATAATTTATTTATCATGCATCTAATAACTATGTAATGCAAGTACAGCACCCAGCATGTAGTTGCAAATTATTACATGCTATCCAATCAAAATCAACTGTAGTGCTAATTTAATATATGTTGTGCGAGTCAAATGATCAGTTATGTTTTGCCTGTTAATTAGTTCATAAATAATGCTGGGATAATCCCCTGTAGCTAATATTCAACTAAACTGTACATTCTGACCTGCAATATTAAAGGCACAGTTAGCAGGGTGCTTAACAATAGTCAAGGGAGTGTTGCAGCCTATACCGGAGGTTAAAAATGAAACATTTGACAATGAGCATTCAGAAAGCACAACTGTTTATGTAAAAATAGTGCACTATATCAGCTACTGTTTTAAGTAGCTTCAGCAGAATGACAAATGAAACCGGGTATTAAGATTTGGCTTCTTTCAGAAAAACTATTTAATTTTCAAAAGGAAATGTGACATTAAGACTTTGTTTCTTACATGAAAATACGATAGTAAGACAAAGAAATGGCATTATGATAGCACTGGTGAAATATCTGGGGCTTTCAAATAATGTTCCACAACAAAATCGTCTGCTAAAATTAAGTGCAAGATACAAAACACTGCACTACGCTTACTTCTGGGGAAGTATTTCTAGATGCCATAGCTATTCTGGAAAATAAAACAACAAGGAATTTAAATGTTAACAGAAATAACTGCAGTTTGTAGTCAAAACTCTAATGTTAAAAAAAAAATAATTGGACACTATGAAAGACTGAGTAAAAAAAAAAGCTGTCAGTACTCATCAGGGATTACATTAATTAACTAGAAAATCAAATTTTGTCTGTCTTTTTGTTGGACAAATTATCAATAACACAAAACAAAGAATCTATTATGTAAATCAAAGTTTAAGTTAACACAGACTTAGTAGGAAAGACAGATTCAAAACAAGAAAATATACTCTAACAGATTATTATTTGTAGACCAGGCGAATGGTAGACTCAAAAGGCAAAATACAAGAAGGATTAGTAACAGTAGTACATAGGAACACTCACAGAGATACCACTAATGGTAAGCAATTCCAAACTGAATAGAGACATGCAAATTAAAGCATACACTGTATTTGAGGATGAGATCTCCCTAACTGCACAGTTTCAGAATGTAACAGTTTTAATGCATATTCCAGAAAAAGATATTTGTCTAAATATTTCAACCTTTTCCTGTTTGGGTATGATCCTGTTTAGTTATAGCCATAAAAACAGCACTTCTGTGATCCTGTTTAGTTACAGTGTACCACCTCACTGCCAGCACACCAAATAAGTAGATATTCCACAGCACCTGTACTTTAAGAGCATAAACATGATGAACCAAACTTGACAACAAAGCTCACCAAGCAAGATATAAATCTTGGAATGGACATACACCCTTAATGCCTTCATCTTGAACGAAATGAAAGGGAAACAGCATTATTCTAATATTGTACTGCATTTCCGAATACCAGTTCTAAAAGACCTTGGTTACAGTGCAAATGTATAACAATTTAATTGTAAAAGATTACATATCAGACTTTCTATGAAATCTGGTGACAGATACTGTGCGAATAGATTAGACAAGCATAAGAATCTAAACACTTTAGTGGCATAAAAAGCATCAAAATTATACCAGATCATTATGAGAAGGTGGCAAGTAAATCCATTTATCCTGGACAGGACATTGAACTGATGCAATCATTCTGACAGACTGTTTTCAATTATGTTAACTATTCCAAAATACCAAAATCAACCAAAAAGTGATATGGAGGTTTCAACGACAGTATAAAAGTAAACATATTGCATCATGTTATATTTTATTTTTCAAACTATACAAAGAATTACAGGTACAAAAACAAAAAGCAGCTGTGGTCATGGCATTATGTTATCTTGCGTTTAAAACAGATGTGTAGTAATTAACTGCAGAATAAACTTACAACACTTAAATACACCATGAAAATATTGTTCTGGGTCTAAATACAGATGTCCGCAAAATACAGTTTCAAGCATTTCAGCTCCACTACTGTTAAGTGATCTTAACAGAAGTGTAATTTCAAACATTTATTGTTAAGAAGTGGCCAGTCACCTAATGTAACATTAGATGTAATTTGTGATGCTAGAATAAAAGGTTTCCCTTTAAAAATGTTTCTGCATACCAGAAAAATGACTGCTACCAGGATTTGCAGGTTTTACTACAAAAACAGTTGGCTTGGTTTATAGCAATGATTTACAGTCACAAAATGCAATGGCAGACAAATTATTTCCAGACATAAATGCAATATGTTAAGTTTAGCAAAATAGCAATCTGTCATCAGGACACTGGCTGAGAAGTCAATTAATTTTCAATATCTTGAAAAAAGGATTAACTGCAGTAGTGTTTCTTCTTGTATGGCAATAATTTAATAATGGTTACGTGTGCTGTAACCAAGCTCCCTTTAACCACCAAGTTAATGATCGGCAGGAATACAATTAAATGCCTGCTGGCCAGCAGAAGAGCAGAAAAATATCCTCATAATGGGTTACATTCTGTTATACATCAGTAAAGGGGGATAAATGAAAATCTTAAGTTGCAATCATTTATTTTCAGTGAATTAAAAATAATCTGTATTATACCAAAGAAATGCATTAGCCCTTATGTTTATTGCATCATTATGTATGTCTGCCTAGTGTCATTACCACACGACAAACTGCATACTTTAAGCACAATATGGCTGGAGTTTTACTCAGTGGTCCTTAGCTTCTACTAATGATCTTTGAAAACCTCTGTTAATACCTCAGTGTGCATGCCCATGCAGGAAGGTTTTTGTATGTCACCCATGTCAATAAACCTCCAGTATTACGGGTGGGATTTAGCACAGTGAAACACTGTGCACTTAAGGTAAGAAAGTTACCACGTGAATCTAAGAAACTAGCAATTTAAAATTAGTAATTCAACCTATTAATGGAGAGAGATTAACTAAATAACAGTATTGATATATGCAATAATTGGATGAGACACTTAAAAATAATTGAAAGAGACACTTAACCAAAATTTTATCCGACATGAGACAGAAAAGTATTTTTCCATACTGTACAGATATCATTTAAGAAACAAGCAAATGATAGCACACAATGTCCTTTTCGAGATACAAATGTAACTGCACTTAGAAATTCCTATGGGAGACTGAAGTCTGACAGTCTATAAAGTGCTTATAAACAGTCTGGTGGTGGGCCACTTACTCAAGATCCCAGTCACAACTGCTAACACTAAACATACATGCTGGTATAAAAGGTGGTAGATTTATCTTGCTAAGCAAACTGCATCCTCTCTGACAGACTGCAATAAAACAGTTCACTGCAAGGCATATGAGCATTACAGTTAGGTGAGCCAAAACTGTTGTGCACACAATAACAGATACAGCAGATAATAATGCATATAACATTTAGAACTGAGTATGCAGCTAATTGCTTGCAATACAAATCATTAGATTCTAGCCCGGCCAAGGACAACCATAATGAGAGTACAATGAGTAAAGCTGTTCCAGTCAAATGTTGAGATATGCTCTGCCTGTTAATCAGTTCAGACATTATTGTTTTTAATAAATTAATTTACAGTATCTGATTATGCATTCCTTTCTTGCTACCCTCAAACTAAACATACATTCCAACTAGCAGCATGACAGGTATGGCAAGTCAGTTAGCTTACAGTAGACATTCATAATCACAGTAACAATAATTCAGACCAAAAGGAGAAAAAATAAAGGATGGCTTAAAATATCCAATGGATCAGTCTTCAGTAACAGTGAGGTTTGCTGGCTTAACTCCCTAACCATCACACACAAGCCATTAAAAGCCCATTTAATCAAGCAAACATCTCAATCTTCCAAAATACTAAAATATTTAACTACATGTATTTCAGACTTTTTTGTGGAGAAGGGTCAAGTTCCTCTGTATCCATCTATATCCTTGTTATTTAACTCTGAAACTGCAATGACCACTTAATTCAAAGATTTTGCAGAAACCGCTCTACACCAGGGATGTAAATCTTTATTGACTTGATTTCATTTAAAATTTTAGATTACTGAAACTGCTTTCAGAGTATTTAAACTACATTTTCATAAAGAACAGTTTAGATAGGTATTGGGGGGCATCTTGTAAACTGTAGCAGTTACTCTTGTGAGAGAATGTTGATTGCTGGAATTTCTGCGTCTCTGAGCAAAACTGCTACTCCCGCAGATTTTTCCTAGTTGATTTTATTTATTTGTTCATTCATTCAGTTTATCTTGCTTTGCTTACTTGCTACTCATTGTACTACCACGTGCTGAGTTGTGCTCTGTAAAGTACCACTGTGGTTGTAGTTAAGAGTGGGTAGTGCATGCATTTTCATTTTTACCTTCAAACAGTGCTTGCATACTATTATTTATTACCCCAGTTGACAACTATTTGGATTGTGTCCATGGGAGCATTGGCTTATGCATACCTTCACTTTAGTTGCTTGATTTGCTTCTAGCAGCATTGGGAGCATCAGCTCACTATGTGTTACTCTGTTGGCACTACTAACACTGTTCTGGTAGCACTACTGCAGCCCACCCTTAGCTTCTTGTGTACTTAGCTAGTTAGTTGTCAAAGCACTGGATGATATGGAGGGTCAACAAATTTGTTTCCCTTCCAATGCCATCCTCCTTGCACTTGGTATCCTAAGGCAGGGCAGTAACTGCCTTATGCTCACCAATAATGAACACCTATGTAACACAAAAACATGTTTATGGGATTTACAAATAACTAGCTTGTACAGGGGCATCCCACTCACAAATAATGTGCAATGAGCATCACATGATCATATCCTCAACTCATCCATTACCACATTCTCAAACAGAACACAAAAGGAGGATACACTGATGGCATAAAGAAATCCTTGCCAAAGCCTCCTAGGACTAGTAAGAAGAGGCCTCACAGACGCCTCCTATCTCATCTACTCTATGCACACCTTAGTCAGCAAGACATCAGCAGCAAATCTGTTCCCAGTCAAGTAATCCTAAAGTAACTTCTCACACAAAAAACATATATATTAGTGACTGATGACTCAACTGTTAGGTATGCAAATTCCCCACTCATCAGACTGGACAAGTGCAGGGTTATTGTCAGCTGCCCTTAAGGTGCCAGGATCACAGACATTACAATATCCTCAAGACCCTTTTCCAAGACAAGAGTGACTATGACATGGTAGCAGTCAATGTGGAGGTGAATGATCTGGAGTGCAAGACTGACAGGCATGCAAAGAGACAGTTCAGTCCTTTTTTATGCATGAAACAAATGCAGGCAAGACTCTGCCATAAGAGGAATGCTATCCAAGTATAAAAGACAATTAACTTTAACAATTGATTTAAAAGATGGTATTATTCCAGAGGGATCCAGTATGTAGCAGCCTGGGACTAAAAATCAAGACTTCTGCATACTAGCAAAAACCTTTCCAGCCCTACAGTTCCTTTTTAAGCAAAGTCCATCTAATTTCCATTCCAGATTAGGATCCTTATCTAACCTTAGACTGGCTCACATTAATTTGTCTCTTTTCATTTTTAGGAGTCTAAATAACAATTTGTCTGATCTTGAGGCATTCCTGCATATGGATCATGTCTATGTATGTGCAGTTACAGATACTTGGTTCAAATGTAAAGAAAATACACCATCCCTGGGTTTTGCTTCTACCATACCTTCAAGTTGATGGATGTTATGATGGTGTCTTCATATTTATCATAGATGACATCTCATCTTAACAGATACCCAGAGACCCACAAACAGAGCTCTTAGAACATTAGTAACTTCAAACTTACAGCATGTTACAGAACCTGTTCCATGTCCCAAAATGATGTTTGATTACTGGAGGTTTCAGAAGAAATTCATATAAGCAACAGCTCTGTAATTCTGGGTGAATTCAGTTATCCAACCATCTAACACAAGACATTCCTAGACATTTTTGAATTTGATAAATTCTAGATCAAAAAGTTAGCAAAGGCACTACAGGCCAAAATATTCTTGATATGGTCCTCACAAATACTGCCACAACCTGTTCCACTCCCCTAGTTTCTCTCCTTCACCAGTTAAGTCAGAATATAAGCTCATTACATTTACTCTGACAACCACAACCTTGTGCCGCTTATTCTCAGAACCACCATGTCCGCCTCCCCCATAACCAACTTCTCCATACTTAAGGGCATTAAAAAGTGTGAATTTACTACAATTAAATTAAATTTCTAAACCTACCCATGAAATCACCAGTGTTGACTGTGACACAGCTGGCAACTTCACTATGGAGTCTTAAACCCCTTAGACAAAATGTTCTGACCCAACATTTTCAACTAAAGCCAAATACAATAAGAAAATTAAAACACCATGACCCTCATGGTCAATTAACAAATTTAAAACAAGAGTTTCTTCTCTACTTCATACTGTATAATCAGGAAGGAATGAGTCATACATATGTTGTATCATGCATGTCAGGAAGTCATATGTTTTATGGTTTGTTGTCATTTGACAACCATAGACAGGGGGGTATATTACCTTGGCACATGTATTAGACAAGCATGTGTTTTATATTCATGTACATCATAAGCAGTAATATTATAGGACACAAAACACACAAGTGAAAAGGCAACACAAACCTGATGACATTTGTAAATGGAGCTCATCTACTACATTATTATACTGGGCATACTCACAACACAAACAACAATAAAACAACACAAACACACAAGAAAACATCCTAACAAAGGCCCAATCATACTTAACAATGATCTTGTATAATATTTGTTACTTTATGGCATGAGGCAAGTTTTCATGTCCTATAAAGCTGTACAGTGCGAAGAAATAAATTACAGTAATACATAAATGTTTGAAGATATGCAATACAGCATATTCTTATTTGGAAATTAAGTATTGCCTGTGAACAATCAATGACATATTCAACATTTGCATCTTTCCAGACACAAACACATGCCAGGACAAATATCAGAAAATGCATATCAACCTGTAGTGCCACAGTAATAGGAATACACAGTGTGTCAAGACGATAAACTGAAGGGTTTACACCAATAAGCTGTAATATATACCTATAATTGTTATAGGTATGGCTCCCCTACCTTGAAGTGTGATGCCTTAAAAATATTGCCCTCTGACTGTGCCATAAATGCTTTCTTTGCCTATGCCACTCCTGTCTGACAGTTATCTAACAGACAGATGTTACCAGATTCAAACCCCTGCCTATCATCCTACACTCTCTACAGAGCTATGTATTGTTTGTGTCTGCCACATGACACAGCAATGGATCTCATCAGAAATAAATGAAATTGGGGGTGGCCGAGATGGCTAACTAAGAGCAGCAGCTGGTGAAAGCACTGTGACTGAACTTTTCTCTGACAGAAAATATAATCAGTAAATTAAAATTTGGAGATGCCTGTTAGCTAATTTAATTCACTAGTAGTCAAAGAAAAGATTCAAGCTCTTCAAAAGCTGTAATTTTTCTGTCAGAATTTTAGCTCCTTGGTTAAGAGAGAAGAGACTTCAACATGAGTCACTCAAGAAATGATACTCAGGATTCTTGTGCTACAGTCACCAATATCTACTATGCAGGATATATTACTTAAAATCGACAAACTGGATACCAAACTAGAAAGTTTCAAAGAAGAGACCAGAAAGAATATGGAACATTTACAAATTCTTATGAAACAACAAAGTGCACAAATAAGCAGTATGGAAGAAGCATTAAATGATCATGAAGGGAGAATAACTGAAGGCGAGTCTTCGGCTGATTTTTTTTCAAACAAAATAACTGGCTCATAGAAAAAAATTGATGATTTACAAAACAGACCGAGGTGAAATAACATTAGAAATGAAGGTATACTTGAAAAGTATGAGGCAGACAATATAATAAACTTCTTAACAACATGGTTACATAAAACATTAAATCTACCTGATATTTATCTTTTGGAATTGAAAGGGCACATAAACCCCTGAGACCACCTTCAAAGAAGTAAAACTCACCACTACATTCAATTATACTTAACGTTTATGTCAAGTTTAGTCAGGCTTAGAAAAAGATAAAATATTAAAAACAGCATGGTCCAGCCCACCTATTACAATAAGTGAGCATGTAGCAGATTTGACAATGATTATTTCATTAAAGTAATGAATAAAAGAAAATCCTGTTCACCACTGGTCAATGAACTTAAAAAGAACACTATTAAAGAAATGTGTGTTTCATACAAAAATCAAATTATTTCATTCTGAAGAAACCAAAATATTTAACACTCTGGAGGAGGCATCCACTTTTGTTAACATTAATAAAATCCTTAATAGTACTAAAGAGATGGAGAAAAAAGGTATATCTCTCAAAAGACAAAGTGAGCTGAATTCCTGGAAAACTGCTTCTGAAATTAAAAGACTTAAAAACAAGTGACTTGTTATCCGATTGCAGGACTTTTATTTTCTGAAACAATAGTTTTGCCCATTAAGTAAAAGGTTTGTACTGGACTTTAAGCTTTAAAACATATGGAAGTATGTATTTATAAAGCTAAAACATTTTTCATGATTAAGAATATAGATGGTTATATAGATTTTAACTTCAGCATTTGACAGGGTCATACACAAAACACTGATCAATAAATTAGTACAGCTAGGTATTGATGTATTGTTGATAAGATGGATAGCTGCCTGGCTTACAAATAGGACATGGCAAGTATCACACACCAACTGGACACATGAAATCCTGGGTTAAAGTCAAGTTGTCCCACAGGGCTCTGTCCTAGGCCCTTACTTGTTTAGACTATATCTTTCAGACCTTACTTTTTCATTGGAGGTATTCTACAGTCTATATGCTGACAACCTGAAATTGGGTAAACTGATTAAAAGTGTTACAGATAAGGCATATCTGCTAAATAATTAGACTAAATTGACCATTTGGGCACATGAGAATAATATGTTGATAAATACATCAAAAACTAAGCATATGAGATTTGGGAGACAAACTGAAAGGTGAATATTTAATACAGCCCAAAGTGATGGAAACTGTAGACTCATTTAAGGACCTGGGTATATGGGTAGATTCAGCTATGAGTTTTTCTAATCATATCAACCAACTGGCTAATGATGGTTATAGAAGCATAGGTGGTATAAAAAGATTTATAAAGTCTAGGAAATCAAACATAAGGAAGTCATTGTTTGTTAGTTATATTAGACCCAAACATGAGTATGGAATAACATGGAAACCCTATAGGAAAACAAGCATGAATAAACTGGAAAGAGTATAGCTAAAATATACCAAGGGCATCCATGGGTGTAAAAATCTAAGTTATTATGAAAGACTAAATATCTGAACTTGTACAGTGTCTCTTACAGATATTTAAGAGGAAATTTTATTCAGGTATATAGGGTATTTTGGGACAACTACCTCTGGGACTGTTTGGGGTTATTAGAAAGTACTAGAGAATCATCAAATAACCTATGTAAAAGATTCTACAGGAATGAGAAGTGCACTAACTGGTTCTCTTACAGAGTAGCTGATGCTTGCAACAGACTACCAAATTACATTAAAGCAAGTAACAGTTTAGATATTTTTAAGAACAACCTGGATGATTATTATAGGAACAAGTGTTTTGGTATATTGGCAAGCTAGAAGAGTATTAATGCCCGTGCTTGAAACATTTGTATGTATGTATGTAAATGGTTAGTTTCACTGTTTTACTACATTTACAGTGAAAGACTTAATATATTTCATTTAACTAAATGAATGTGTATTTCTAAACCTTAAACAAATACTTCCTATATGAGAATGCCATTAAATTATAAGCAATAAAATTGGTAATTTTAAGACTATATAAGTTAAGAAATATATTTTATTTGTTCAACTTGCTTTAGCACGTGCATTGCTGGATTAACTAAATATCAGATCCAAGTAATATGCTAATTAGAAGTGTAAAAGTGCTGGTGATTTTGTTTTCTTTGTTCCTGTGTAACATATTCCTTTCACATATAATTTATGAAGCATGTAACATTTAAAGAAAGCTTGAGAACAAAAAAATGTTCCACTTGTGTCAGAATTCTGGATTCCTCCTTGCCTTGAATCCTGCCTTGAGCTCTTCTAAAGAAAATCTAGGTCAAAGTTCATCAATGATGTCCACGAAAACAAAGGAATTTTCTTTTACTTTCTTTTTTTAAGTATACATGTGAGAAATCTATTCAACATCTATTTTTTTTCTTTTCTTAGACACGAAGAACTGGTAAAGCAAAAGCTATAGTAATGTTTTATATTGAGCTGCTGCCAATATATAATTTGCATACATTTTGGTGAATGTTAATAGCCTGCGTGGTAGTGTTATTAACTCTCACTGTACATATTAATGAAAAGATATAAAGTTAGATGTTTGTTGCTGATCAGAACAGCTTAAAACAACTAAAAAGAATGAGAAACAGAGTGGAAATTAGCAGCTATTGTGTGCTGTGAGTTGTCATTTTCACATGCTGTGATCAAATTCTGATGTCAGAATGTGAAGCTTAGATCAGAACAGCAGTTGACAATAGCTAAAACACACACATTCAAATTAATCAAGCAGGAATTTTTCTATACATAGTCAAGATTACTTGTAATACTAGAATTAATAAGAAGTGTAAACATCTTATGAATATTATGCAAATGAACAAAGAATAAAATATCCAATATGTAAGATTAATAAAAGAGCAGGATCAGTAAGTTAAGAAAAGTACAATTGTGTACACTTACCATAAATGTAGATGTTCGAGTGTATTCATTGTTGCAGTCATTACATTTGGGTAATCTGCTGGCAGGTTGCCCTCAGACAGCCTGAATAACAAAGTCATGGGTCCTGCGTCGGTTGCTGTCTCCTCTTCCAGGACGTCAGGTAGTCAGGGGTATAAAACATGCAGCCGACACCATTTTAATCATTTTATTTTGCCCCAGATGTCAGGTGCCCCCCAAATGGGGAGTATATATATATATATATATATATATATATATATATATATATATATATATACATACATACACACACACACACACACACACACACACACACACACACACACATATATATATATATATATATATATATATATAGATACATGTATTTTAGAACACAAAAAATTTACCTCCAACTAAAAGCAAATACACCACAAAGGCTTTTGAGCATAGTGAAGGAAAGAAGAGGTATAATAATAGAGAAGAAAGGGGTCTGGCGGGTGGGTAACCCGGACTGCAACAGTGAATACACTCGAACATCTACATTTATGGTAAGTGTACACAACTGTACTATGTTCTTCGTGTTTCACTGTTGCAGTCATTACATTTGGGTAGAATCCCAAAGTTATGGATGGGAGGATGGAATTATACAGCATTAGGAGCAGCGATAAGGCCCTGCAGGACAGCAGTGGCAAAGCCTGCTCTGGATTTAGAAAAGAGAGAGGTAAATGATAATGTTTTGTGAATGTATGAACTGAGCTCCAAGTAGCAGCTTCTAGAATGTCTCTGGTAGGAACCCCCTCAGAGAAAGGCTGCAGAAGTAGATTCAGCCCTGGTGGAATGGGATCTGATCCCCTTGGGGACAGGTTTACCATGGTGCATGTAGCAGAAACGAATACAATGGCGTATCCATTTTGAAATAGTCTGCTTTGATATAGCCTTCCCCTCTGTCCCTGCAGCAAAAGCCACCAGTAGTTGCTCAGACTTTCTTAGAGATTTTGTCCTGTTTAAGTAGAATCTTAGTTGTCTGTGTACATCCAATGAATGCAGAATCCGCCCCCCCTTGTTCTGCGGATTTGGGGAAAAAGTTGGCAGATGAATGGTCTGGTTAAGAGCCACACTGGATACCACCTTAGGCATAAAAGAAGGATTGGTTCTGAGGGCCACCCTGTCCGGATAAAAGATAATGAAAGGCTCCACTGCCATGAGAGCCTGTTCTGAAATCCTTCTAGCTGAAGTGACTGCTAAAAGAAAGGCTGTCTTCCAAGAAAGAAATTTTATGTCTGCAGTAGCAGGTGGTTCAAAAGGAGGTAGGGTTAGTTTTTCCAGCACAAAATTGAGGTCCCATGCAGGAGTCAGTGCTCTCCTGGGAGATCTCAAATTTTTGGCCCCTCTGAGGTACTGCTTTAGCAGGGGATGAGAAAAGAGAGGAAGTTCTGTGTTGTAATGAGCTGAGATGGCAGAGACATGGATTTTTATAGAAGAAAAAAGATAGGCCCTTTTGAAGCATCAGTTAAATATTGCAAAACCTGAGGAATATTGAACATTGCTGTGTTTATTCCTTGTGCTTGGTTCCAGGCACAGAATCCCTTCCATTTATCAGCATAAGATTTTCTAGTACTAGGCCTTCTAGCCTCCAAAATGACATCCATCACAGGTTTACTGAGAGATGTGATTGGTGAAATTAGCTGATTAGCCATGCTGCAAGATTCAGAGTTTGGAGCGGAGTGTGCAGAATTTGATAGTTCTGCTGAGACAATAGATGAGGTGTCTGAGGCAAGTACCACAGAGGAAGGTGCGACATATTCCTTAGAAGCAGGTACCGATGTTGGAGAGGCCAGTCCAGAGCAATCAGAATCATTTTTGTTTTTTCCTGTCTGACTTTTAGTAAAACCTTGGAGAGCATAGGCAGAGGGGGAAAGGCATAGACCGATAGTTTTTTTCCAGCTGAAGGATACAGCATCCACTTTCCAAGCTTTTTTGTGAAGTGTTCTTGTGCAGAATTTGTCCAACTGGTAGTTTTGGGAAGATGCAAATACATCTATGTCTGGGCTCCCCCATTTTCATGTCAACATGCTGAAGATTTGTGGATCCAGTTTTCATTCATGTGGGTCCATAAGATTTCTGCTTAGGTCATCTGCCAGAGTATTTTGCTTTCCTGGCAGGAATTGAGCTTGTAGATGCATTTGGTAAGTCAAGGCTCTGTTCCACAAGGCCATGGCTAGTCTGCAAAGGGGGTAGGAGTGGGAACCCCCCTGCTTATTTATGTACCACATAACTGTGGTGTTGTCAGTCTTTATCAGTAGTTGTCCTGGATGAAAGAAGTCCTTGAAGGCTGTCAGAGCATTCTGTACAGCTAGCATTTCTTTCTGGTTGATATGTAGGTGCATTTGATTTGGGCTACATTCACCCTGAATGCATCTCCCTGCCAGATGGGCCCCCCAAGCATAGTCTGATGCGTCTGTAGTCAGGGTTTGGGTGGCAGGGGGTAGAATGAATGACAGTCCCTTGTTTTGGCCTCTGCCCACCAAAGGAACTCCTGCTGCAGGCAAGGAATGAGAGGAATCATTGTTTCCAGGCTGTGACAATGCTGACTCCATAAGCTTTTTAGGTGCCATTGAAGTTTCCTCATATGCAGTCTTGCATATGGAATTAGTAGGATGCAGGATGCCATGAACCCCAAAGCCTGCAGAATTTGTCTTGCAGATAGCATACTTCAAACAAGTGGCCACAAAAACCCAGCTATCAATTGAATTTGTCTGGCGTGAGGTAAGCCATCTGGGCAGTTGTATTCAAGCTTGCAGCCAGGAATGTAATCACTTGAGAGGGTACCAGTTGTGATTTATTTTCATTTATGGTGTACCCTAGATATGTTAGAAGCCTTTTTACAAATGCCAGATGTTGTAGAAGAGTATCCTTGTCCTCTGCCTGAATTAGACAATCGTCCAGATAAGGAAAAATGCGAATGTTTCTTTGTCTGTAAAATGCAATTACTGGTGCCAGGCACTTTGTGAAGACCATGGGCGCAGTAGATAAGCCAAAGGGCAGTGCAGAGAACTGGCAATGCAAATAGCCTGCTTTGAAGCAGAGGTATCTTCTGCAAGATTCTCTGATTGGGATATGCAGGTAAGCCTCTTAAGTCGAGTTACCAACCAGGCATTCTTGCCTAGCATAGGCAGTAGCTGTTGTAGAGTCAGCATATTGAATTTTGGAATGTTCTGGAAAGTATTTAGAATGAATAAATCCAGAATTGGACGTCATGATTTGTCTTTTCTGGGTACCAGGAAAAGTCTTGACTAAAAACTTGTCCTTTTTCCTTTTCTGGTACTGGTTGAATAGCCCCCATATCCATGAGGGACATGACTTGTTTCTGGGCCTCTGCCCACTGATTTGGAGGCAGGTCTGGCCATCAGTTTGGAATTGGCAAAGTATGAAATGAAATCTGTACCCCTGGGATGCTATATTTAAGACTCACTTGTCCTGAGTAATTAGATGCCAATTTTAAGCATGAAGTGCTAGTTTTCCCCCCAAAGGGGCTGCCAAAAGATAAGTGCTTGGAAATGGCAGAGGGAAGTCACTGAGACTTTTTACCGTAGGGTGGTGCTTTGCTACTTCCTGATTTGGAGTTGGAGGCACCCCATTGTTTTGTCCTGTAAGATCCTTGTGACTGAAACCTGGAGCCTTTGGAGTGTCTAGGTTTGACCTGAGCGGCTCTGTTGTGTACTGGAAAGGACCAATTATTAGTAGGCCAGTGCCTACTGAACCTGGGTGGCTGCACTTGCAAGAAATCTTTTACAGTTTGCATAGATTTAGCTTTGTCTTCCATCTTTTTTAAAACTTCTTCTGCCTTATTACCAAACAGACTGTCCTGCTGTAAAGGAGCATCCAAAAATTTAGCTTTAACATGATCAGGCAGATTTTGCTCCTTGAGCCAAGCATGCCTTCTTATCACAGATCCAGTTACGGCGGCTCTGCAAGAAGCCTCTAAGGAATCAAAACCACATTGCAAAGTATGCTTTCCAACTTGTTCAGATGAATGCAATAAATCCTGTAACTCTATTTTCCACACAATCAGAAATCAATATCATTTTCTGTTTCAGTAAGCCCATGACATGCTGTTGATATTTAAGCATATGAAATTGACAGTTTAAAGCCCTGATTGCTAGGGCTGCAGATGTATAAACCTTCTTACCCCATCTATCCAGCGCCCTGGAGTCTCTATCAGAAGGGGTAGGATTTTTAGCTGTAGAAGCCTTAACACCCTTGGGACCCTGAGAAATAGTTTCAGGATCAGCAGTAGGATTTTTGAAAAGAAACTTGTGGGATTCAGGAACCCTGTAATATCTGTCTGGCTTACTAGGAGCCAGAGGCAAGGAATCAGGAGTCATGCTGGATTCTGAGAAAACTTCAACAACAATGTCTAAAACAGGAGGTACAGCCAAAGGCCTACGCTGAGGAAGGAGAAGAAAGTCCCCAAGCTTCTTTTTGGATTCTGAAAAGTCCTGACTCTCCCAATGAAAATGTTCCCTTAAGGTATGCAAAGTCTCTCAAAAAGAAAAATCCTCAGGAGGAGAAGCAGAAGGGATGGATTCTTCTGCATCAGAGTCCTCATAAGGGGGGATAGAAAATTCCTGATTAGAAGAGGAATCAGAAGAAATGGAAACCTGATCTGAAGATTCATAATCAGTGCCTTGCCTAGGCCTCTTAGCAGGAGGGGGTTGGGAACCCCTGATCAAGGTAATTAAATCCTTAGCCATTTTGATCATTTGTTTTTTAGGCATAGGGGCCTGAACATGTGGCACATGCGTTGGATTTTTAGACATAGTAGTTGGTTTTGGCCTTATTTTTGATGATGGCGTCGGTTTAATATACAAATCTTTAGGCCTGAAAACACCCTCAGAAGCCGGTGCCTGCTCAGTGGCTCCAGACCCATCCCAAGGGAGAGACATCCGTGGGATCAATACTTGAATCTCGCGGCATACTGGACTCCGAATGGGTCTTGGTGGAGGCCTGCGACTCAAAAGTAGCTGGCATCAGGGGCTGCAAAAGCACCTCACTGAGTACTGGCAAACCGGCGACTGGCTTAGGAGAAGCTTCGTCGTCGGTTTTGGACCTCGGTGGTCTGTCTCTGTCTTTTTCTTTGCATTTTTTTGTGAATTCCGGTAGTCGGATTGCTAATCGATGACATTTCAGGATAGTTAAATCTTGAACCAAAGTATTTAGAAGCAAAAATATACCGACGCTTAATAGTGCGTTGGTTAAATTTAGCACAAAACCGGCAGCAAGGCACATTGTGGTCAAGGCCTAGGCAAGGAATACAGTACAAATGAAAATCCTTATGAGGTATTTGCTTCCCACAAGTAATACAATTATTAACTTTTACTGACATCGGTAAGGAGCAAGAAAAAGTTTCCAAAATGGGGTACTTAGCTTTAGTTTGAAGACTTTGGTTCTGAAACTCGAAAACGAAAATTTCAGGAGTCAGCAGACCAGCACTTGCGAACTGCTTCTGCTTCGGGCACCGCACGGCAAGAAAGACGGATTAAAATGGTGTCGGCTGCATGTTTTATACCCCTGATGACCTGACGTCATGGAAGAGGAGACAGCAACCGACGCAGGACCCAAGACTTGGTTATTCAGGCCGACTGAGGGCAACCTGCTAGCAAATTACCCAAATGTAATGACTGCAACAGTGAAACACGAAGAACATCACACACATACTATAATCCTTAATTGAGAGCTGATGACTAACTAGCTCTTTGATTAGAGATTTTAGAAATACAACATATATAGAATAAGGTAGAACATTAGTGGGAAAATAAGACAGAAAAAATATATTAAATAACAAATTGCTTATAAGAAAGATGTGCATTACATATACCCCCATAAGGCAGAAATGTGAAGATACAAGATAATTTACATATGTATAATTTACATAGAAAATCATATAAAAATATTTGAAAATAATCAAAAGCTGAAATTTGAAGCTTGGTCATGTGAACTTTGAAGCTTTACATGTTGTATGTTATAAGACTTACTAGGACTACCTGAAATAACTCATTGCATAAGTCAAAGATGACATTTGATTATATTTCTGAATCAGTACCTCTATTTTGATAGAAATAAAGCAGAATTTTAAATATATTTGAACCAGGGAAGGAAGAGCAGGGTTTGAATTAAGCACATTGTAACTACAGAATACAATACAGACTGCAAATTATTTTTGTTGACTCCATAGAAACAGCAAGACATTCTCTTTGACCTCAGTAATGTACATATTTCATGAAGCAGTTTAATAAGCTAAAAGATTTTTAAATATTTTGATAGTCATGTTAAAAGTGTTGCGCAATTCTGAGATATAGACATGTACTATAAAAATTACTTTTTTTAAGATCTACAAAATGTGTGTATTTTTCAGCATGATAAATATACATGTGCATAGATTTCCCTTTTGCATTATAGCTTAGTATGATAAGATTACTTGTTATATGTAAGATTACAGATCATAGGAGGTTACTAGGCTAATGGCCATGGGGCCTTTGCAAGCCTAGCCAAGAGTTTATCCCCCAAAAGAAACCTCAGTCAGCACCTGTCAATGAAAGACATAGGTGGAACCCCTGGGACAAATATGTGGTGTCAAAGAAAAGAATAAAGTAGTGGTAAATTCTGACTTGAGGCAAACAGAAAAACCAATAAAAATGTTAACCTCAATTCAAAGAACGTCAAATTCTCTTGAATAAAACAAAAAAGCCAAGCCTAAAAGCTTTGCTTGTCTTTTTTGTTTTATTAAAGTGAGTTTGACATTCTTTGGCTTGAGTTTATCATTTTTACAAATATGTGGTTTCCCATCCACTCATCAAGGTTGCGCTTGAAGAGAGTCAGTGAGGTACTCTGTTTGACGTGTATGAGAAGTCTATTCCAGAGACGGGGCAGCCTGGTCTCTCCAGCAGGTTTTGTTGATGTTGCATATTACATTCAGACCTTTTGAGCGGGTAGTGTGTGAGGAGTTAGATTATGGATATGGAGCATCTCTAGTAGGGCAGGGTCTGAGATTGCCTTGTAGGTGAGACAGAGATCACCCCCGAGCAATCTGTACAATATCGAGTAGAGTGATAGTGATTTAAGCCTGTCTGCATAGAACAGGTGTTGAAAGCCATGGATTCTCTTTGTGAACTATTTCAGTCGCCTTTCCAGTTGGTGCACATGTTTGAAGAGGTACATCCCAAATGGGGCATTATACTCAATACTGGCCTAATCAGGGAGGAGTATGGACAGGTAATAACCTCCTTTTTTCTGGATACAATCCCTTTACTTATGAGATGAACCACATAAAAGGCTTTTCTGACCACTGCCGCTACATGGTCAAATGTGACTGCCCAGGTCTCTCACCACAGGTTGTGCGCTTAGGGTGTTGCCGCTGATGTGGTAATCAATAGGGGTCTTACTTCTGCCAAACAGATTGATGATATATTTTTTGCATTTAGCCTGAGGCCATGACTTTGGCACCAGTCATTAGTTGCTGTGAGACCCTCTTGCAGTATGTTAACATCATTTGGGGAGTCAGCGACAGCACACAACTTACAGTCATCCACAAAAGTGGTCAGCCACAGGCCTTTTGTTTTTGCCTGGACCTCTGAGAAATAGATGCCAAACAGTAGGGGTCCCTGGACAGATCCCCAGGGAACTTCACTAGTGACAGGTTTGCTATCGAAGGTGGTGGTGCTTTTTTGACTTTGAGGGTCCTGTCGGTTAGCCAGTTGGCCTCCCACATGATGAGAAAGGGATTTATGCCAATTTGTGTTAGCTTTTTGATGATGCCCAAGTGGGAGATTGTGTCAAAGGCCTTGGCCAAGTCAAGGTAAGCAGTATGTACTGACTTTCCCTCACCCAGGGCTTTGGTGACGGTCTTAAAAAAGTTAACCAGGTTCAACAGGCAAGATCTTCCCTTGATGAATCCGAACTGGGTGGTGTCAAGTGCTTGGAGTTTGATTATGTCCTTGTTTATGAGATCCATAATAATACGCTCCATGGCTTTACAGATCAGACTTGTCAAGCTAATTGGGCGATAGTTTCCAGGGTCAGCAGTGGCACCAACCTTGTGCAAGGGGATAACAATGGCAGTTCTCCACTCTGCTAGAATGAAGCCAGTACTTGGGCTGTGGTTGAACAGGGTGCTCAATGGCGAAGCCAGTTCTTGCTGGAGATGGTGCAGAATACATCCTGGGATGCTATCAGGTCCCATTGAAGTGGTGTTCTTTAACTTGGATACGGCCTGTAACACTTGATCTATGGAGATATGAGGTACAGGACAAGTATCAGGGATTTCAAAAGGGCCTTTGGAGGGGACAGGGGTGAAGTTTGCATTGAACCTACCTGCTAGCAGGTTGGGTAAGTCAACAAAATCAGTGTATGTGATACTGTTAAGTACTAATTCAGAACAAACCTGGGCTTTGCACGGCAGTTCCTGATGTAACTGAAGAAGACTTTATGGTTTCCTTTTGTTATGGAGGCTAGTTTCAATTCATAATTGGCCTTGGAGGTTTTCACTAGTAATCTAACTTGCTTGTCGAGGCTAAGAAGGGAGTTTTTCCAATCTGGAATTTGTTTCCTTTTACCCTTGGACAACAGTTTCTTCCTTTTGTTGTAAAGCCTGTTGATAGAGGATGTCCACCAAACAGGATTGCGTTTCCTTGAGGAGCAGGTTTTAGTTCTATTGGGTATGGCTGAGTCCATGTAGTTGTGCAGATGCTTGTATACTGCACTGGCATACTGTTCAGCATAGTTATCTGCATTCTCTGAAGTGGGCAGTAGCATGAAGCCACGAATACCCTCCCTTAGGAGGTTGTAATCGGCTTTCGAGAAATTTTTTTAGCTTGACTATGGCTGGCTGGGGGGGGGGGGGGGGGCATTGGGTTGGTGGGAGAGAAACTTCAAATGAGACAGTCCGATGATCTGATCTCACCCGGGAAGAACATACTTTGGGAATGGTGCATCGGTTACCCATGTTGGTATGAACCAAGTCAAGAATGTTATGAGAATTGATGAAGTCGAGGAATCATTGAGAGAGTGCATTAGTATAAGAATAGTCCACTCAGTCTGTGGTGGGTAGTTGAAGTCACCAAGGATCAGGGTGTTAGGGAGTATCTTGATGGAGTCGAGCAGATCCAGGTAAGAGAAGTGGGTGTCCCGAGTCATGGAGGGAGGTCTATAGCTAGCTATAACTTGGATGGGTGTCTTGCCAACTGTCAGTTGTACCTGGAGTAGTTCAAGTACGTCATGCTAGCAAACCAGTCTGGAGGTGTGCCTGTCCTTAATGAAGATAGAGACACCACCACCCTTAGTCTTCCCGACCTTATTTTGGGGTTGGAATGTGTGGAATGAGGTATAGCCTGGTAAGACAGGGGTGCTCTCCACAGCCCTGAACCAAGTTTCCGTGACTGCACAGACATCAGCATCTTCCAGTGAGTCCATTTCAGGTTAAGGCTCCAAGCGTTAAGCAGCAAGACTTTCAATTTGCTTTTTGACAGATCTTTTAAGTTGGAAGGCTTGTCTTTGGGATATTGCCTAAAAAAGGCACAATAGGGGAGGTGAGAGCCTTGGCCAGGATCTGGAAACCCAGTGGTGACAGGTGAAGGCCATCTCTGGCAAAGCATCGAGGCCTGTCAACCATGTCACCCCAGGCAGATGGATACTGGATCCCCTTGGAATGATACTGGACACTAAGCCAATTGTTGAAGTCAATAATTTTTTGTTGGTATTGTGATATCATTCTTGGTGAAGGTAGGATGTGGCTTAGGGCTAGGGTCATACCTGCCTGGAACGCATACTGTGAAAGTTCAATCATGTCTCCCTTCGGATTTACTTTAGAAGCTCGAAATACTGAAATATCGAAATTTAGTATTTAGAGCCCATAAAGCGGAATCCTGAAAACAATGAAACCTCAGAAGTGCAAAATTCAAAACCTTGCACACTGGAAATTTTGAATTAGCATTTACGGTGTTTTGCTGTGGTTGTGGATTCAGGTAAGTGTTTATTTGTTAAGGGTTTTGGGTAGGGCTGTGGTGTATGTTAGTGTGTTTTGTTGTTGTGATGTGTGTGCGCGAGGAGAATGTAGCTTGTGTGGTGGTATTTTGTGTGTGTTTGTATGTAGTGCAACCTCGGAGTTGGAATATTTACGTAAGGGGGGTGTGGGAGGTGCAGCCCCCCACACTGGGAGTCCAGGGGGACTTGCCCCCCCTGATTTTATGTAGTAGAGAGCTTGTGTTTGTGTGTGGGGAGGAAGGTGTGTGTGTGTGTG
This sequence comes from Protopterus annectens, assembly GCF_019279795.1. Classification (NCBI taxonomy): domain Eukaryota; kingdom Metazoa; phylum Chordata; order Ceratodontiformes; family Protopteridae; genus Protopterus; species Protopterus annectens. The sequence continues at coordinate 1,253,892,429 of NC_056732.1, read as the reverse complement.
TGTGTGTGTGTGTGGAGTAGAAGCACTAATTCAAAATTTCCACTGTGTGAGATTTTGAATTTCGTGCTTCTGAGTTTTCTTGTTTTCAGGTTTCGACTTTATAGCTTTGAAATATTGAATTTCGATATTTCAGTATTTCGAGGATATAAAGTGAATCCCTCTCTTATGATAGTCCAGGGAGGTACGTCTCAAGACATTCACACCAACATGTACAATGACAGAGTCGTACTTGTACTTGCTGTGCAGAAAAGTGCTTGCATGATGTGGCGGATTCTGGCCCCAGACAGACAACTGATCGTGACCTTCTCCTTGTTGAGCCTGGTGAGGGGGACATCGGGGTGTGTCTCACAACTGAGTCAACAATAACTAGTGTGTTTGGTTTATTATGTCTTGTGGGCTGTGATGATTTACTGTTTTGCCTTATGGACTGTTTGTGAGACACTGGTGTGTTGTCTGCTGTATATGGTGTGTTTGGTGTTGTGCGTGGAATGTTTATGAATGTGTTTTGGAGGTCTCTGCTGTTTAGGTTATTTTTTATTGAGGACGTTTGCATAGATGTGTGTGTGTTGTGCTTGGCTGTGTGATGTGAGTGGTGTGGTGTTTGTGCTGGCAATCTCCACTTTGTCAGGATTACTGACTGTGGCGCGAGAGAGCATGGGGACTCCAGGTTAATGATGTACATGCATTTCTCGCAGGTAGACTTCTTTAATTCTTCAGGTCCCACTATGTTCTACTTATTTATTTAGAGATTAAGTTATAATAATGTTGAATGAATGAATATTTTTGAATATGTAATGGATAACTTACACTACTGTTACATAAATAGGTATATAGTACACTGTTTGTTGGATTATTTAAAATATGTGACTAATCAAAGAGGATTATTAAACTTTTATGTAGCAATGGGGGATTAGTTTTAAATGGCAAACCACATAACTAAATTAATAGTCTCATTATTGTTGACGTGTATATAATATTGTATTAACTATTTGTAAGTCACTGTAGCCTTTGGCTTTTTTTTCATTAATTTTTAGGTATTGATAGGTAGAGAGATAGGATAGTAGTTTGTCTATTCAATAGGCAAACTAGGAACTTCAGTATCCATGGTGAGTTGTTTATTCGCAATATATACAGTTACAGGTGTAAACTTGTCTCTGTTTTTATTATCTATGAGTTTTAGTAGCTTAGTTTGTAGAAAGGAAGAATTCACAAAAATGTGGAATGGTAAGATAGTGTTGAAGGAATTCATTAAAATTAATATGATGGATAAATGTGTCATATTATCTTTTAAAAGAAATATTTTTAAATACACAGTATGGATAGTTTTAATCTATTACCTATAAATATAAAATGATTACATAATGGCGACAAAAGGAAATCATTAATGAGACATCTAAAATTAAATACAGGAGACATTATATTCTTGCAAGAGACTCATTTGATAAATAAAGATATATAAATACTTAGGTTACGAAATGTTATCAAATGCTTCTTTTAACAAAAAAGAGTTGAGGAACTGCTATACTTTAGAGATAATCTACTGTAATGAAGATGTTACTAATAACCTTCTCAGAAACTTTCTAATAGAATAAAAGAACACTGTGCAGCTATCCACAACAAGGATTTGAAAAACACATTAAGTAAACAGTACTGCACAGGGTTCAGAAAATGTAAATTCATACTGTTAGAACAGGTTGATGTTTTCAGTGGGGACACTGATACTCTGCTAGAAGTACATGAACTGAAGTGGCAGTTATTTCTAAATGCTGACACTTTCCCAGGGCTAAATGAAACACATAACATTAAATGTGCACCGCATTGGCTTAGGAGACCCCCAAGCTACTTTTCTGCCTTTGATCTCCATTTCCGAAAAGGAGATGAGGCAATATACGTTATGTTACTGAAGTGGCAGAAGCTCGATTGATGGATGATTTACAAGCATAGAAAATGCCCAGTCTGAATGCACCCCTCTCACTAAAGCCTGTGTTGTGAAGCCACAGGATTAAGCGGTGATTATGAATGACTTCAACCTGATATGTTTCATGAGGCAATGGTATTCACTGGTAGAAGGTTTTATCCTTAATACTGACATTGGATCGGCCAAGATTCTGTATTAATTTGACATGGTTCTTGCTATGGTGATCTGAAGTAGGAATTCTCCAAAAGCACTTATCCATTTTATATGCACATTTTATTTTTGTTTTTTGGTGAATAAATTTATGTTTTATACCAGACAGTCCTGGTGTTTTTTCTTTTAATCATACTGATCTCTATTTTACAAACTTGTTTAGGGTTTGTGTGAATTTTGTCTTTACCTGCTTGATAGACTTTGTACTTTTATTACC